>NC_055971.1:27924113-27986613 GCF_018492685.1 Alosa sapidissima | reverse complement strand
TTCCAAGGCCCCTGTCCAGCACTGGCCATGATACTGCTGTCGCTTTTTGCTCGTTCTGCGGTAATGCTCTTCAGCTTGTGGAGTGTTGGCGCAGCTTCATGGCGTCTCTCCTCATTTGTCTCAGCGTGAGAGCCAGCTGTGACGGTGAGGGAGGAGAACGTCCGTGGAACATCTGTGCTTTTGAGTGGCTGTCATTTCATTTGGGCTGCGAGTCTGAAATGGAGGGACAGAGGCAGAGAGAGAGAGAGAGAGAGAGAGAGAGAGAGAGAGAGAGAGAGAGAGAGAGGGAGAGAGAGAGGGGGAGAGAGAGGGAGAGAGAGGGGGAGAGAGAGAGAGGGAGAGCGAGAGAGAGAGGGGGAGAGAGTAAGAGAGGGAGAGAGAATGAAAGAGTAGAAATCGGCAAAATTGCTTAATTCAATTCAATTCAACTTTATTTCGCCATGTATACAGAGATACTAGGAATTTGATTTGGTCTTCTCCATGCAGGCAACACAAAGTGCAACAGAAAGACAAAAATAAAGACAAAAAAAATAAAAACACAATACAAGGACAGACAGGACCATTATGAGCAATAAATTAATAGGAATGTACATAGTTCTGTATTAAATAAAAAATAAGGTGCAATGAAGTCCAAGTTTAAGAGTTATTTAGGAGGGCTATTGCCTGGGGGAAAAAATCTGTGGCGGTGGCGTGATGTTTTGGGCAGAAAAGCCCAGAGGGGAGAAGATTAAACAGCCTATTGGCAGGATGAGAGGGGTCGGCCACAATCTTCGCAGATCTGTTAATGGACCTGGAGCTGTACAGGTCCATGATAGGGGGCAGGGGGCAGCCGATGATGCGCTCTGCTGCCCGGACGACTCTTTGTAGCCTGGCCTTTGCACGGGCTGACGCAGAGGCAAACCAGACCGTGAGGGAGGATGTTAGCACACTCTCAATGACCGCTCTGTAGAACTGTACCAAGATGGGGGGACTGACCTGTAGTCCTTTCAGGTGGCGGAGGAAAAACAGGTGCTGCTGGCCTTTCTTAGTTGGGAGATGTTATTGTCCCATTTGAGTGTGTTGGTGATGGTTGTGCCCAGGAACTTAAAGTCCTCTACCACAGTAACAGATGAGTTGTTAATGACCAGAGGAGGATGAGTACACAGTAAAAAACATAGTGTCAATTTTACTCTTTAAGAGTTGAATTTAACTTTGTGTCAGATAACATTTGGTCCCACCCTAAATTAGTGTAAAATTTACTCTGTAGCCAGTGTAAGATTTTCAGAGTTAGTTTTACTCCATTTTGTGTCACAATTTACAATGAAATGTGTAAAAACATTTAACACTGTGATCTGTTTACACTGTTAGAGTAAAATTATTTCACTACATAGAGTAGTTTCCACTCTAAATAGGCTATTCTTAAAATACACTATATAGTGTATATTTATTTTATTTTAATGAAATAGTAATGTTTTTAACTGCTATAATATAAGACAATACACACCATCAGGTACTGTAGCACCATTTATTTCCTGATAACTCCTCAGAGATAACAATATGGGACAACATACATAGTGGTGTCATTCTCTCCACATGACATTTTTATGTCAAAAGGCCTTATCTTGAGCCAATTACAAGCTCCACTGGCTCCACAGTTTCCCAGTTACTGGTAATAAATTTTGATCTGAATTTGTAATCTGAATTTAGAGCTGTGAATGGATTCTCTAATTGGTTAAAACATCCCTCCACATTCTTGCATGTTTCAGTGTCTCTTTGATCACGAAATACACCCTGGATGACTGACTCTTTTGCATGCTCATGAATTTCCTGCACAATATCCTCCATAGAGGTCACAAAAGAATTAACAACAGACTGGGCTACACCTGCTGCCTTTAGATCTGAAATGACAGAGGCACAACTATTTACAAGGTGTTCTGACGATAATGCTGGCTCTGACTCAACCTCAGCCTCATATGTCTCTTCTGCGGGATTTGCATTAGTACTATCAAGAACAGTTTGACAATGTGGTGGTTCAGTTTCAACAATAACATCACATGCACTATTCACATGACACTTATTCAGATGCTTCCTAAGACCAGAAAAACTATTGAAAAAACGTGAGCATCCCACTTGGCCACATTGAAAATAAAGAGTCCTTCCCGTACAGAGTCCATGTATTACTTTGAGGTGCTTTACTAGATTGTTTGCGTCACCAAAGACATTGCTGCAAAGAAAGCACCTCATTGTTTAATTTCAAGAGTGCCTAACGCATCATTCTCGCTCGCAACTCTGCAATTCTTGGCGTTTCCTTAGTTTTCCCCACGTCAATGTTGTAAATGGTAGTTTGCAGAAAAGTGAACAAGTTGTTCAAGACAGGACTATAAGATGTACCAAACACATAGTGGGCCTTGAAGAGCTCATCCAGGGCTCCAACCGAGCTGGTGGCTTGGCATGGAAGTGCATGCTTGTCGATGGCAATGAAGAAAGAGTGAATGCTGCTTTTTGTGGGTCCCTGAGCAAGGAGGTAGGGCTGACTGCTTTGAGCGATGTTGTCAAGATGCTGCTGCACGCTTGTTCCCGTCTATAACAAAACACATTCAACAACACTATTTATTAAAACAATAACACGAGATCACTCCAATCTCTAAACAATTTAAGGATTCAAGAATTTTATGTCACATGCATAGAATTACTTGCGCAAAGCACATGCAGTGAAACTAAGGTTCTCCAGAAGAAAGAAAGGTTCAAAGGGAAGAGTGCTGTGTGTGGGATAGGTGCTCGTAGTAGTATGTGGTGTATAACGTTGGTGTGTGTGTGTGTGTGTGTGTGTGTGTGTGTGTGTGTGTGTGTACTGTAGAACTTTGAGTGATGACAGAAATGAGATAGATAAAATGATACAATGATGTTTGAGGGGATGCACGGCTGCAGTGTGTGTGTTTGGGGGTGAGTGATGTTTGAGTGTAGGGTGGTGTTGACAAAGGGGTAGTGGAGTGTGGGTGGGGTGGAGTTGGGGTGTGTGTGTATGATAGTAGAGTGATGTTTGAGGGGGGTGTGGTGTTGATGGCGGGGTGGGGGGGTAGTGGAGTGATGTTTGAGGGTATGTGGTGAGGGGTGGTGTGATGTTTGGAGTTTGAGGTGTTGTTGGTAGGGGGTGGGTGGTGGTGGGAGGGATGAGGTTTGATTAATGTCTAGTGTACCTTTTGGAATTTGATGAGGTGATCAACTG
Source organism: Alosa sapidissima (assembly GCF_018492685.1). Lineage (NCBI taxonomy): Eukaryota > Metazoa > Chordata > Actinopteri > Clupeiformes > Clupeidae > Alosa > Alosa sapidissima. The sequence continues at coordinate 27,983,408 of NC_055971.1, read as the reverse complement.
CATTAGATGCTGATATCTTCCCTGGCCTCTTTCGTCCTTGTGCAGATGGTGGTAGCAGATGTAGCAGCAGTATGATGGCAGACATGTCACTGTCCCAGCCTAGAGGCCAACAAGTATCAGGTTAAAGCGATATTCCACCATTTGGGGAATTAAGCTCATTTTCCACCTCCCCTCGAGCAAAACAATCGATGTTTACCTTTTTCCCGTTCATCCAGCCGTTCTGTGAGTCTGGTGATACAACTTTTAGCTACAGCCTAGCATAGATCATTGAATCTGATTAGACCGTTAGCTTCTCGCCTGCTAGCATCACGTTTAAAAGTTACTAAGATTTCCGGTAATTTTCCTATTTAATCCTTGTCTCCTCTCAAGTTAGAAAGTGTAATAAGACCAACGGAAAATGAAACGTGGCGATTTTCTAAGCTGATTTGACTTGGAACTATACTCTCACTCCAGCGTAATAATCAAGGAACACCATGGGCACAGCAGCACAATGATATCATGCTGCACCTGAAAATAGTCCCTGTAAGCTAACTTCCAACAACAAGGTTGAGCTGCAGCAGACGTGACTGGATTATTACGCCTGAACAAGAGTATAGTTCCATGTCAAATCAGCCTAGAAAATCGCCACGTTTCATTTTCCGTTGGTCTTATTACACTTTCTAACTTGAGAGGAGACAAATATTAAATAGGAAAATTACCGGAAATCTTAGTAACTTTTAAACATGATGCTAGCAGGTGAGAAGTTAACGGTCTAATCAGATTCAATGATCTATGCTAGGCTGTAGCTAAAAGTTGTATCGCCAGACTCACAGAACGGCTGGATGAACGGGAAAAAGGTAAACATCAATTGTTTTGCTCGAGGGGAGGTGGAAAATGAGCTTAATTCCCCAAATGGTGGAATATCCCTTTAACATTATGCCATCATTTTCCACCATCCTCAATATATTTAGCAACATGCTTCTCCACATTCAAAGACTTACCTTTTTCAACTTCAGTAGATGTCTCAGCGTTGCGCATTAAATCAAGAAGGTCTGTGGAGGGGACCAGTCCATGGCTTTCCTTAATGACTCCTGCTTTGAAAGTGGTAGGCCACCTCTCCAGGAACTTGTTGGCAGTCTGCTCACCAAACATCACTCTAAAATCTTGTTCTATCTGTAGTTTGAAAAAGAAAAAAAAGAAGAAAAGGAGGACAACCTGAGTTGGTACCTTGTGCTACATTTTACAATATGTCTCAGTATTCAATGAATGATCACTGTATCACTGTGTCTTCAGATGCAATAGAGCATGGAGATGATGTGGACTGAGGGTTACCTGAGCATTGGGAAATAAGAACACAATTACATAGTTCAACACTTCCACTTCAACGATGTGTGTGTAGTCTTATGCAGGTAGGCAGCAATTACCAGGTGCTTCATTGGCCAATGAAATTAGGAAAGGTCCATGGAACTCTTGTACGATCTCCTCAAAAACCTCAGAGTCGACCTCTGTGTTAGACTGGTCATAAACCTTGATGTCCAACCGTCTGTCTTCAGCAATGTTAAATTTTAGACTCACTAGAGTAAAAGAAATAAACAGTGCACAAAATGTTCTGATGAGAAACAATTGCAATATGCCAACACTTGATTAGGCTACTTTCAATCCACATTTAGTGACTAACCTTCTCTCAAGAAATCACCGAATGTTAGTTCAGGCAGCTTGATGTACTTATGCACTCCGCCAAACGAGACACGCAGCAGCATTTTCTGTTAAATTTAAATTTAAGGAAGGTTGAATAACTTAATATCCATCAAAATATTCTCTGAAGAATCAGAGCAAAGTTATTAAAAAACGTAATGGTCTAATAAACACTCACGGACTTATGGTATCAATAGGCTGATATATGGGGTGCTAATAAACTTGTTAGCTGAGAGTATAACCTCCTGTCTTTCTAATGACTTTCTTGCCATTCAGCAATTGTTGAAATTACTCTCAATGTCTGGTTTCAGACAGGCACAAGTCAAGCACGACAACAAAACATCTTGCAAATTATTTCAACTTGGGCAGAAACCACGTTGTCAAGCTAACTTGCTAACATTTTGGTACGTTAACCCAACGTCACCCACCCGGCCGAACAACTTCAATTATCACTAACCCATACATTGCACGGTGTTAACAAGTAAATAAAGTCTGAAATGTGTCATTTAAATGAATTTCGTTATCAACTGTATTACTTCTAAGTTCTTGACGTGGTATTGCAGTCGAATGCATCTGAACTTGAAGTCAGTGAGGTATATTGATTAGCTAACTACATCTATGCATGCCTAGCTTAACTTAATACGCCTACCATCGTCAATGTATTGCAAAAAGTTGACCGTAAGTGGAAAAATATCTAGATGGTGAAAACCTACAAATGTTCATACAAACTTACCACGACAGGTCTGCTAGTGGGGAAAGAGACGATTTCCAACGTGCCACTGCCAGCTTGAGCTCCAGTTCAGTTCTAGGATTTTCCGCGGGGAATCATCACCATGTAGAGTAGATTTGGTCATTGTGTGCATGTTGGACTCAACTCTCACTTTTGACACTACTATTTAGACGATTTTACTCTGTACATTGTTATAATTACTCTATCCAGAGGAAAATAGGTTTACTCTGCAATAATGACACTCCATTTTTTACTGTGTAGGGGGCTTTTTGCGGTCCACTATCATCTCCACTGTTTTGTTGATGTTAAGGCCTAGTCCACACATACCAAACCAACCTTTTTTCCTCCGTCTTCCCTGGAACCGTATCAAGAATATTTGCGTCCAAACGGATCCATCTCAACACGACTCAACACGTTACTTCATATCCCAGGCCTATAGGTGGCACTGTTTGTTACAGAAATTGACCAAAGCTTGCACGCTGTGTAGGCCATACAACAGAGTAGGCTAGTGCAAGGAAACCAGAATTGTTTGTGTGGACTTATAGTGAACTGTCAAACTGTAAAACTAATAAACTTAATTTTTACGGTTTGTGAAGGGTGCAGTCCCGTCCTTTATTTGGCTAACGCTGGTAAAAATAATCTCCTTTACTTTCTTTGGTTGTAGGATAGTCCGCGATTCATATTAGTTTTGGTTATCACCTCAAGTGCAAAGGCTAGGCGTACCCAAGTTCTAGTCTATTCCGTCGCCACATTTATAATATTGCTATAATACCTTTGTTAGTAACAGTCGATACTTTTGCTTGCATCAAATCGCGCATTCGCATTTGTGCGCATCTATAGGCTTAACATGAGTCAAGCGTCTTTGTATGCTCATATCTGACTTCGGTAACACTTTATTTTAATGTGTCGCTGTTACAGTGTACCTACCTGATTAGGTACAGTGGTACAACCTGTGTAACAACATATACTATCAGGTACTATCATTGTACTTGCATTATGTATTTGTGGGTACCTACATATAGTTGTTACATTGTAATACTGAGTGCTTTTACAAAACTTTGCCAATTTGCCTACATTTTCATCAGAGGCAAAGAGCTGATCTGAGACCTGCTGGATGGGGTAAATCTGGTCATGGTAGATTTGATATACAAACCATTCTTAGCTCCAGTCAAGGCCTCATTGTCTTCAGTGTACATGTAACAGCTGTGCTGCTACAACCTTGTTACACTTTGATACAGTGGAATAAACCTATTAAGTGTACCAGTTAATTACTTACATGTACATATGACATGTATGTTATGTCTTCGATGTCTTGGAACAGGTCGACTAATTCACTACATAGTACATATATTAACTGTGTTGGTACACATTTATTGCTCTTTGATACAGTGGCATAAACCCATTAAAATGAAGTGTACCAGTTAAGTACTTACAATTACATATTACATGTATGTTGTGTCATTGGTGTCTTGGAACATGTCTGCCATTACCCTACATACTGTAGTACATGTATCAACTGTGTCGGTACACATTTATTACTCTTTTGATACAGTGGAATAAACACATTAAAATAAAGTGTACCAGTTAAGTACTTACATGTACAAATTATATACATCCTGTCAATGATGTCATGCATCCTGTAATGTGTAATTGATGTGTTGAAACGTGTCTGCTGTTACACCACATAGTACATGTGAATTAGTAGACCTGTTCCAAGACATCGAAGACACAACATACATGTCATATGTACATGTAAGTAATTAACTGGTACACTTAATACGTTTATTCCACTGTATCAAAGAGTAACAAGGTTGTAGCAGCACAGCTGTTACATGTACACTGAAGACAATGAGGCCTTGACCGGAGCTAAGAATGGTTTGTATATCAAATCTACCATGACCAGATTTACCCCATCCAGCAGGTCTCAGGTCAGCTCTTTGCCTCTGATGAAAATTTTGGCAAATTGGCAAAGTTTTGTAAAAGCACTCAGTATTACAATGTAACAACTATATGTAGGTACCCACAAATACATAATGCAAGTACAATGATAGTACCTGATAGTACATGTTGTTACACAGGTTGTACCACTGTACCTAATCAGGTAGGTACACTGTAACAGCGACACATTAAAATAAAGTGTTACCCTGACTTCACTATGAATGTATTTATTTATGTTGTAAGACATGTAAAATAACGCACAAATTAATGTAAACTTACACCGCACTTCCCTAATAACTTAAGTTCTCTCGCGTCACTGACAGTAGTCTGGCAGCCATGGGGTCAGACCTGGTTTTGTCGGTTAAAGATTTTTTTTTTTTGCAGAATCTTGTAGACCAGGGGTATCTATTTAAGATTTAGGAGGGTGCCCAGTGATATCCCTTGGGGAATTTTGTATATTAACCCTTTCTTGTTTAATGTATTGAATACAAGGTGAGACACTACAGGTGAATAGGGTAACAAAATTAACTAGCAGATATCACTATGAAACTTCCCCAGTTGATTACTTACATTAATATGAAAAAAAAATGTATTACAAGTTATCTGAAATGTAATGTTTGAATATGCAAATTAGGCACAATCTAATTAAATATGTGCTGATTTGCATAAAGTTTAAAAAGAAAAGATTTGAACATTAGATGAAGCCGGGTTCAAAACTACTTTTTCATTGTATTTACATATTAGATGAAAAGTCTAGGAAACTTGTATAACAAGTTTTCTGTAATTTAATGTTTAAATATGAAAAAGCCCAATGTGCCAAAATCATGAAATAGGATATACCTCTAATAGTAGGGGGGCCTATGTGTCTAATTTGGGGGCCGGTGGGATTCACATGTTAATTTTTGGAGAGTATTATATCTTTGTTCTAGGGGTTCTTAAGAGTAAAAAAAAACATGTCTCCATTTTTTTGAAGGTTTTGAAGGACCCAAATCAAAGGTCAAATTCAGCAAAGGTCAAATATGGTGTTTTGTCCATAAACCTCACATTGCTGGTATTATAGCATAGGGTTTGGTGCCTACAAGGTGTGCAAAAGTGGGCCACATAAACAATACAACATTATAAAACATTTTTAGGCTGATGATTGATCTCTTTAACAAGAAGTTGTGCCTAAAATTCTCAAAATTGTCCGCTAAAAAAATAATACTTCAATATCAATACAATCAATTCATGCCTATTAGTGTGCTTGAGTGTAGGCCTAGCCTGCTCTGTCAGTTCTTGTCTACACCCATTCAGAGCACAAAGTGCAGAGATCTCTGTTAAATTAAGTTTAATAGACTTTTACACAGTACCAGCTGAAGTCTGTAAGGCCTTCCGTAGCGTATGTAAGTGTGATGAAAAGAAAGGGTAAAGGATCAGATAGACAGACAGGCAAAAAAGGACATTTTTAAAAATGTATTTGATGTGATTTCCTATATTCTGGTGCATTTTGGGGATGGCCAATACTTTAATTCAATCAGATTAATAGCCTATATGTTGATATGATGTGTGGATATTGAGGCAATGATTCCATGCAATGGTTTAGGCCCCCTGACTCCTTGTCTCCCCTGGGCTTGGGCCCGGTAGGCCCATGCAGTAATCCATCCCTGACTACCATTGACAGTTGGCTGATAGCTGGCAGTGATAGAATTTAGAATATCGAATAACCTGAAGCACATAGTGCTCTGTTCTTCATATTTGGTGATATTAGTGACCTTTGTACACTTGTTCAGCAGCAGCTGCTTCCAGCATAGATAAGTGCTTCTTCTATCAGAAGCAGACAAAAGAGCGTCTTCATGAGGTGTCCTCTTTCAATGCAGGCAACCAACCAAGAACTATAAGTAATATTTTGAAGTCAATGACTTTTAACAGGTAGCCAGTGTAAAGATGCTAGGATGGGGAAAATATGTTCATATTTTTTGTGTGTGTGAGCAGCTGCATTTTGAATAAACTGTTAGCTCTTTAGACAGGTATTATTACAGCCAGCATAATAGTATTGCAATAGCATTGCAATAGTCTATCCTTGAGATGACAAAACATTAATTTCTTGGCATCTGGTAAGGAGAAGGACTTCCTTATCTTTGAAATGTTCCTTAAATGGTAAAATTAAGTTTTGGTGATCTGTTTTATGTGATTACTTAGTGCTAGGTCCTGGTCAATTATAACTCCCAGGTTTTTAACACTTGTGGATGAGGTCAGTGGAAGATCATAGGATATCCCTCATTTTTTTGAACCTAAAACCATGACTTCTGTTTTTTTATAGCTCTTATACATGTGTCAAGTTTGGCTAACAGGGTTAATTCATCAGGTTTTATGGAGAGGTATAGTTATGTATCATCTGCTAAACAACAGGGGCCCCAGTACTGAGCCTTGAGGCACTCCATATTTTACCATAATCTGGGTAGATGGTTTATTATGGACCTGTACAAATTGTTGACGGTTAGGAAGGTATGATCTAAACCAAGCGAGTGCTGAGTCTTTGATGCCTATCAAATTTTCAAGCCTAAGTAGTATATCATGGTCTATGCTGTCAAAGGCAGCGCTTAGGTCCAGGAGGACCAGTATAGATACAAGGCTAGGTTTTTTGAGGGAGAGCTTAATAACAGATGTCTTAAACGACTGCGGTACATGCTCTGACAGAATTATTTATAATCTAGAGCAAAACATTATCCAGGAAGGGGAGACCAGTCTTAAGAAGGTGAGTACAAATAGCGTTTAGTAGACTAGTTGTGGAGGTGACATTATGGAGGTGAGATCTAATATGTTGTGTATATGTAAATTAATTAAATGTTGTTTGAGGTCTCATCTGTGATTCAGTGATTTTGCTATCTTTCAGCAATGGAGTTTGTGTATTTGGTGAAACTGATTGGTTATTGATCTTATCTCTAATTGTTTGACATACAATCATAATACTGACATACAATCATACTGTTGAAAATAATAAAATAACTGTTTTGTGAACTTTATTCAACATAGCCAGTGATTTAGGCAATATTTATGGTGTTAATTATAGTGAAATATACAATTTCACAAAAATAGGGTTAAAACAGGTAAAGAGACATCATTTTTCTCCATGTTCAATGACCTCTAAAGACAGTCCAACCACTCTCCAAAAATTAACATTTCAATCCCACAGAAACCACATAGGCCCCCTGACTATAATTTCAAGATGAGTAGGCATACTCATATTAAATGCAAATCAACTCATTTAAAATGTACTAAAATACAGTGTTCTGTGTGATTCTGTTTTTCAGACAGTACATTCAAATTTGGACAATTTAACCCTTTACTAAGTGAATTAATGATTTTCTATATTTCAGATAATGCCAGTCCGGGAGCCATGGGGTCAGACCTGGTTTTGTGGGTTATTTATTTATTAATTTTTGCTTAGACTTGTTGACTTGGGGTGGCTCTTTAATATTTAGGAGGGTGCCCAGTGATATCCCTTGGGCAATGTTCTACATTAACCATTAAAGCCCTATGTGCCGAAATCATGAAGAAAAAAAAATAGGAAAAGCAAATAATCAAAATAGAATGTACTAAAATACATAAAACTCAAATAGAATGTACTAAAATACAGTTTGCAGTGTGATAGTTATTCAGACAATACTTCATGCATTCAAATTGGGAAAATGTAACCCTTTTCTATGTCAAATAATGAATTTATAATTTCAGATATTGCCTGTAATAATTCTGAATATGTACATTTTTCCTAGAATTAGTTCTGATAATTGTCCAGTTCTGGCTCATCCTACCCTAAAACAGGCAAAGAATATTGTGCAAGGCACCATTAACCTGGCAACTGCATCTGTTAGAGCTACAAGGATTTTCACTCTTGCAGCCACATCTGATCATCTCCAAAATGTAGTTTGGTGCCAGTTTGACATTTTCTGGTAGACTGGTTGGGCTTAGTAACGAATCAATGAATCTTCAAATGTAGTATTCCTTCGTTTCAGGCTCCAAATACTTCAATACTTAAAAATGAATATTCTCTTTTTGAATGACGAGTTTAGGCTCTGAGCATAGACTACTACTGCAATAAAGAATACAAATAAATTTATATTTTATACATATTAGAACAGTAGAACAGACACCCTGTAAAAATCAGCTAAAAGAGGGCAGTTTAGGCTAACAGTAGTCATTTACATAGCTGTGCAGTAAGTAAACCCAAAGTCCTTTTAGGCAAGTCCTTCCACACAGCAGCCATATTGTAGCACTTTTTGGGCACTTATCGGGCATCTATTTCGGCGTGCGCAAGACTTCACAACACCAACCTTGCTTCAGCAGTGAGATCACAACACATGAAAGGGGCGGGATATGTGTAGACAACTGCCATACTATGGAGGATTTTTTGAGTGTTGTGACTGACCCCTCGTTAGAAAGTCTCTCCATCCACACCTAGAGACGTGCTAGTGAGAGATGCTAGCACGTAGCACCCATGGATTAGTTTCCCACTCTGAGAATGAAATCTGCACTTTAGAAGCACCTACATACACCAAACTTTCCAGTCTTATACCTAACTATATTTAGAAGGCTTCTACAGAGGGGTTTGTTGATATGTTATTCCTAGCCTTTTTATATGACATTTTATTCCTAAAAACATGGCGAAAAGGTTTTTTCAAAAAGCGTCTCCGTGTGGACGGGCCCTAAGCTCCAGGTTACTGACTGCACACCAGGACTCCAGGAGACTGACCTCTCTGCGGTAGGCTGACTCGTCGTTGTTGGAGATGAGGCCTATTATGGTGGTGCCGTCTGCATATTTGATGGTTTTGACAGAAGGGTCTCCAGAGGTGCAGTCATTGGTGTACAGGGAGAAGAGCAGGGGGGACAGCACACAGCCCTGGGGGGCACGATGTTAACTGTGTGGGGCTGTGAGAGATGTGGGCCCAGCCTGACATACTGAGTCCTGTTGGTGAGGAAGTCTGTAATCCATGAGCGGAGGAGGGGGTGAATGTTCAGATGGGTCAGTTTGCTGTGGAGGAGGTCAGGGATGATGGTGTTAAAGGCAGAGCATTAATCCACAAACAGGAGTCTTTCGTAGGTATTCCGACTGTCCAGGTGTTGTAGAATGAAGTGAAGTGCAATGTTGATTACATCGTCAACTGAGCGGTTGGGTCTGTATGCAAATTGAAGGGGGTCCATGAGGTGGTCGGTGGATGCTTTGAGATAAAAGAGGACCAAGTGTTCAAATGCTTTCATGACTACAGAGGTGAGGGCGCCCGGTCTGTAGTCATTCAAGCAGGTGATCTTGGGCTTTTTCGGCACCGGAATGATGACAGTAGATTTGAAGCAGGCAGGTACTCGGCATAGTTCTAATGACTAATTAAAAATGTCCGTAAACACTGGGGTCAGCTCGCTGGCACAGTGCTTGAGGGTAACAGGGGACACCATGTCTGGTCCCCACGCTTTCCTGATGTTCTGACCTTTGAAGAGCCTCATGCTCCGAGATGACCAGTGGAGCAGGTGAGGTGGTGGCAGGGGGAATGGAGTGGTGGGACCCACGTGGGGCTTCGAACCTAGTGCAAAACACATTGAACTTATCTGGTAGATTTGGGTCGGTGGAGGCTGGTGGGGGGGGGGGCTTTTTGTAGCCTGTGGCAGATTGTAGGCCCTTCCAGACAGCTCTGATGTTCTTATCCCCGACCTGTTGTTCAATCCTGGCCTTATACAGCCCCTTAGCATGCTGGATGGCTTTGCTGAGTGCGTATTTGGACCTAGTGTAGGCAGCCTTGTCTCCGCTCCTGTGGGCCGCCTCCTTCTCTCTCCTCCATAGCCTTACTTCCTTATTGAACCATGGCTTACTATTCCCATAGATGACAATAGATTGTCTGGGAATGCAGAGTTCCTCACAGGAGTAGATGTAGGACGAGCCTGTGTCTGCATACTCATCAAGTTATTGCATGCCAATTTAATAGTTTCCCAGTCTGTAATGTCAAAGCAGGCTTGTAGTGTTTCAGTTGCAGTGGGTGTCCATTTCTGTACAGACCTCTTGATCGGTTTTTGTTTTTTGAGTTGAGACCGGTATGTGGGGATGAGTTTAATCACAGCATGAACACCATTGCCTAGTGGCGCGCACGCACAAGCGCGATAGGCCTCTTTGATGGTAGAATAGCAATGATCAAGAGTCCGTTCTCCCCTGGTGACGCAGCGTCCACAGCCAGGGCCACGTTTGTGCATTGGGCAAAGGGGCTGCTGCCCCGGGCCCCGGCCACTAGGGGGCACCAGCGCGGGACATTTAAAAAAGAAAACAAATGTCTTATCGTCACCTGTCTTTCCCCTTATCATTGCATGCTATCCCAGACAACAATGGCTTCGCATGAGACAATTAGGAAATATGAAAGCAGAGCTCGAAAAAAGAGAGAGCGGCAGCCAGACCCCAGTACGCACTGTGCATATCATCAGGCTACTCGAGAGAGAATTGCCCGTGTGTGTGTGTATTCACACCAAATAGGCCTAGGCTACCATAACTTCCCAACTCTGCACAGTATTCCATTAACTGCATGACAGTAGGCTATTTACAATTTTCTGTAAAGTAAGTTTGTAAACACGTTATCAAAATCAACTTAATGCAGAACTATGCACGCGCGCACTTTTTGTTTGAGCAGGAGAGCCAAGGTAGGCAAGATTATTGCGCTTGTCAAAATGGCTAGCATTACCGCTGTTTAAAGCCATACGTGAACGTAGCCTTCGCTAGAACAAAACTAAAGGTAACTTTAGCCTTTATAGGGCTATACAAAGTTGCCCAAATAAATAGGTCGTTGTTAGGCGTTGTTGTTGTAAAGATATTGCATGTGGATGTCATTAGCCTACTATGTAGACTACTTTTTAACTGACCAATGCAGGAACCTACCCGGGACAATATCAAAGCGTTGAAAGTTAGGTGGGTGTGTGCGTACCATCGCATTCATTCCTGCAGGCACCTTATTCACAAACGAGGATCCAAATAGTGATAAGTCCACATCCACCCCTGTCCCTGACAACGTTACCGTTATCGGCTCCAACACCCCCCTCGTTTGTATTTGATATGGCTGGGCTGTGTGCGTGCGCTAGACTGCGTGTTTCAATGTATTTGACGTCGTGGCTGGCTATGGCTGTGTGTTAACAATGTATCATGATGTGGCTGTGTGTGTGCGCGCCAAACTCTAGGCTACAATGTTTCATGAGTTCAGAGTTCGTGAGTTGCACATTTTAGGCTGACCTGGGTACCACTGGCAGTTTTTTTCAAGCCTTAGTTTAAGTAAGTCATTGATGGTAATAATATTTCATGGTAGATTTTTTGTGTGCATTGCCCCATGTTTGTAGGCTACTTGTTTTTTGTATGTTGGTACAATTGTATGTTGGTTAACTGTTCCACTATATAAATGCAAATTTCATTTTTACATTATCTGTCATAATTTAATTGCCTCTCTCTCTCTCTCTCTGTCGTATGTATATTGATGATAATAATAATAATAGTAATATATATTGAAAACAAATGGGGGGGGGGGGGCCCGGGCCCCAGATGACCTTAACCTGGCCCTGTCCGCAGCGCAGCAACCTTGGGATGAAAGAACTGAGGAAGAGAGATTTCTGTATGTTGCATTCATTTACAGAAACACGGGTAAGACCCTACTGAATTAAGCTGATTTTCAGATGATACACATGAACACGTCATGTAAGATGATACTGCCATACGTTATAATGGATTAGTTGCAATGATACAGGTAGTCCTTGGATATACTGTTACAGCATATCAGCTTATTACATGTTATGCAATTGCAGCATCCAAATGAACTGAGTATAAAGTTACGATACATATTCATGAGTAAGTACACTCCCACGGTAATGTCTTTTGTTTTCAATCAATGTCTATCAATGTCTACCAGACTTCTAAGGAACGAATATATATTACATTTCTTTTTGAGAATTATATTTACATGTGCTTCATATGTCTCAAGCATACACACACATACAAACATATTTTTAGATGTTCCCTCTGTGATGTAGTCAATGTTTAATTCATATACTAGTCTGCTGTGTTATAGTGTACAAACTAATTTAGTGTGACAATAATACAATTTAGCTGTAATCTTACTTGAGTTTTCTTTTGCATACATTTATGGAAATAAATTAAAGTCACTCCTATGTCATAAGCTAAATTAGTCATTGGTATTTTTCAAACGGAATTCTATCAGGCATTACATGTAAAACAAATCCAACTGCTGCGGTGTTGTGTGGATGTGAGGGTTTACAAAACCAATCTCCATTAACATAGCAAATGAGAGGGGGTGACTCATGCTTGCATTGATCAAAGACGACGTAACCTTTTACATAAACATTCAATTAAATGTTTGGCAAAGTCGACTGTCTGTATGTGAAGTAGCAGTCTCTCTGCTCAGAACTGTGTGTGAGAAGTTAGAATACTAGTTAAACAATCCTGAGGCCAGGGGAAAGAGATGGATGGGGCGACTAAGGGCAATTCAACTTTTAAACTTTAAAATCACATTTGTATCCACGATATTCTCCAGCCAACAATGGACGTCGCCATGACACCTCATTATTCAAAAATCATGTTTTCTATTTCTGGCCAAAGCTGCGTTGTATTGATTTTAATGTGACAGTAGGCAGTTCTTGACGTATCCTAAGCCATGTAAAAGCAAACTTATATACTGTATTTCTCTGTCAGTTATATATTATATGGAATATCCATATTGAGTGCAGAATTGTCAATATTTCGAAATAAATATTAGTTATATAGCATAGTTAACATGCTGAGACTATTTATAATGTTAACAGAATGGACGGAAGATGAAAACCGGACGGATTTCCGGTTTCATGAGTAAGGTGGATAGAAATGTATTTTCACCAGAAATGTATGTTCACCACGATGCTTAAAACAACTTATAACTTCAAAGGGCTGTAGTTTTGGAACCATTAGTGATACAGATATACTATTTAAGATTTATGCATAGGTTTGGTCTACAAACACCTGTGTTGTCTTTCCTAAAATACTTTAAACCACCTACTGTGACACTATAGTTGGATAGTTTGCATACAAAGACTTTAGGGTCACTTTTAGGGCAGGCAAACACACAAGCACGCACATACACACACCCACACACATAAACATAAATTTGTACACGCACACATGCACACAATTCAAGAATTTTTCCCGTCATCTACTCCCTGAATTTTTGGTTATTGATACCCGGGAGACCGAACCACCGGGGTACATGAAATTTGGTGGGTATGTAGCCCCACTAGACTTTTACGGAAAAATTTCATTTCATGGCTGCTTTAGCAAAACACCTTAAGCTACTGTGTAGTGGGTCCCATTTAGAAGTGGCTACTTCATTCGCGCTTTCCTTGACTCATGGAGCTGCGTGAATGTTATTACAACTTTTCGCCACGATATGACAGTTTAAGTCCGCTTGATACTGTAAGGCGTAAGCCATTGGTTTCCAAAGGAGATTTTATTTGTGTCGCCAGCATAGCCTATTGACAATTTATGTTGTAAATAGGCCTACCTTATAATCCTACCTGTAGCTTAGGGAAGCTAACAGCTTTCTATTAGGATCTAGTTTGTTAGTTACCGTTTTGTCATAACTCCCTGATGCATTTTTGCATTTAGAATAGCCAGAGCGTGTATATCTCAATCGGAAAATTAAACAATATCGGGTGCCTATGGACTAGGCTGGGTGAACCCAGCCTGATCTGCCCGCTATTTATTTTTTGATTTCTTAAAAGATTGAGCTTGGTCTGATGAAAGCCAGACTAGCCATGGACCTCAGTTAAACAATGCAAGTGAACATGAATCAGCCTATATTTGCACAAACAATAACGGACAAAAGCTCTTCAACTTTGGCCCGTTAAAATGTGTATGAACAGTCTAGCGACGCATTTCATCAAGGCCCATTTGGACATGTCAGTTATTTGCACCACTGGTTAGATGTAAAACAGCATTTCGTTTCAGACTAGGCTACTGTTACTTAATTTGTGCATTAACAATAACATTTCAGACTACTGTTACTTAATTTGTGCATTGACAATAAAGTATTACATGAACTAAAGATGACTAAAATCTTATGTAGAAGAAGAAACATTCACAAAAAATCCATCCATCCAAAAATGACCTTTGTTTTTGATAGCTGTTGAAAACGGCATGGAACTGACAGAGATGTTTTTGTTTATAAATACATAAAAAATAAATAAATAAATAACATTATGCTGATACCTTTTGCTTTTCCCAAATACAATGTAGCCTACAGGTGTAAGTGACCTTTCATCAATCCAGTTGCAATGGATGAACTGTGATGAACTGCCCTACTTGTGATTGTTTAGAGATTTTAAAGGTTTTATAACAATGCTACATCTTCTTTGGCTATTCTACAATCTATTCACCTTTTCAGCACCAGTAGGCTACTTTCTGTGCAGCCGCACACACACACTCAGGCATGCCAAACAAGCATACACAAAAGTTTCAAGAGTGGGGGATGGAGTAAAATATGAAGACAAATTGAAGTGTGATTTATTTTCGCGGAACGGATGTACAGGATTGAGCGGCGGTCATATTTTGTACCGCTATGCGGTACATCTAGTTTAATCAATAGTCTGTAAAAAAAACTATGCAAAGGACATTCACATAATCTTTCTGGGCAGATCGGGGCATTGTTGTTTACCATCTCAAATAAAAACACAGTATGTCTTCACATTGGAAAATGAGCCTGGTGGGAGATCCTCATCTATGAATTAAGTGTATAGCTGCAGATAATTTGGACACTGTAATGATCATGCCAGTGATCTATTTCCCTGACAAATCTCATTAAAATACATAAACAACAAATCACCCAGGGCAGCACACACACGCACACACACATACACACACACACGCACGCATGCATACAAACACACACACACACACCCACACACACACACACAATAACGGATGGGCATAATTGCCCGGCTTGGGAATAAGCTGGCAGATGACACAGTGAGGGGACGCGAGTGCAGTCGAGCCCTAATCTCACCCACAGGGCAGAATTAGCCGTTTGATTAGCAGGCAGCTCAAAGAAAGGGACCTCTTTGCCAAGTGCGCCAGCAGGCCCAGAGCCTGTCTAACGCATTGATTTCTCTCCACACAGACATCCTGACGGACTCAACAACAAAAAAATCTAACAAAGCACAAACTTGATATTGTCTCCCATAAGACATTTCCAATATAGTCTTCTTGATAGGATGTAGCGAGTATTGTGTCAATCTATTCAGCTAAGTACCGTGCCTTATTTAATTTCTATCATTGCCAGTTCACCATGAAGGGACACGTTTTGACATTATCAAGCGTGGACAAGCGTTATGCTGGCCATAACTGCTCTCAATACACAAGTAATGGACACAGTCATGTCAGAACATCCCAGCTAACACAGATACGTTGTAGCAACGTTGTGAGCACATACTGCATAGGTCGCCACAACGTAGTTGGATATCGTGGAGACTACGTTTCTGGTCCGTTCCTGTGACCTAAAGTTACATGCAGAGGACCTTCTGGCAATGTCAATGACGTTACTATAACAACCTCTGGGCGTCATCAAGCTTTCATAATTTTATTTTTATCCTTATTAAGTTCATGTCAATCTTTATTTTCACAATGTACACATTCCGCCTAACGTGAAGACTTCATGTTCTCTAGAGAGTGCACTCATAGATCCCAGCTATGCTCAACAAGTCAGCAGAGCAGATAGAACAATGATGCTCATTGTGTGCGGCTAATTTCACGATTAGTAATAGAGCTCACATTTGAAGATGTTTGTAACCTGCAACACAACATACTTGCACACGCAACACACAACAAGGGTAATCACACCACATCAGCAAGGGAATAAACACATGGGGCACAAGCATAGACAGACTTTACACTAACAAATACACATATGGTAAACGCAAATACAACTAAAATAACTGACAATCGCATTATTCATTCACACTGACATACACACACAGAATTCTGGGAATGTCACACAACAGCAGTTTAAAATGTTTGTTGTTGAACAAAACTCAGCTCTCGGATCGGGGCTGACTGCAATGGGGTGGTTCACGGATGCCAGTGAATCACAGTACAAGTGCAAGTAAAGAGTGAATAAATGTACTTGTTTTTCAAACTGATATGATAGATAGATAGATAGATAGATAGATAGATAGATAGATAGATAGATACTTTAGATAGATAGATAGATAGATAGATACTTTATTGATCCCCAAGGGGAAATTCAAGGGTCTCAGTAGCATACAGACATCACACACAACATGCACTTACAGCAGAAATGGTAAACATTAGTATAAGTATAAGTATAAACATACTTGAATTTCCCCTGGGGATCAATAAAGTATCTATCTATCTATCTATCTATCTATCTATCTATCATATAACTAAACTCCACTGTACAATAAAGAGAGTAGAAGATAAGAAAACTAACAAAACTAAATACTAAATATACTATATAAATTAAAATTAAAAAGTCCAATGTGCTTGAGGGTGATCAAGCATAAGATGCTTGTAGTGACAGGGCCGGGACTGGTAAGGTGCTCAAGGGAGTGAGTGTCATGGTGAAGGTGCAAAAAGTAGTCCAACCATAATCCTTTAGTTATGTGTGCATGGCAAGGTGCTCAAGAGAGTGAGAGTCATGGTGAAGGTGCAAAAAGTAGTCCAACCATAGTCCTTTAGTTATGTGTGCATGGTAAGGTGCTCAAGGGAGTGAGTGTCATGGTGAAGGTGTAAAAAGTAGTCCAACCATAGTCCTTTAGTTATGTGTGCATGGCAAGGTGCTCAAGAGAGTGAGTGTCATGGTGAAGGTGCAAAAAGTAGTCCAACCATAGTCCTTTAGTTATGTGTGCATGGCAAGGTGCTCAAGAGAGTGAGTATCATGGTGAAGGTGCAAAAAGTAGTCCAACCATAGTCCTTTAGTTATGTGTGCATGGCAAGGTGCTCAAGAGAGTGAGTGTCATGGTGAAGGTGCAAAAAGTAGTCCAACATTAGTCCAACAGTGCAAGAATAAGGTCTAGAGACCAGCATAAATAATGTGGACAAATAGGAGAGTAAAGTATAATGTAGACAAGGTAATACAAAAAACTATGTCAGTGCAAGAACAGGTTGAGGTAATAGGGTTATAGCCATTCATTCATTCAGTATTGTAGCAGAAGCCTGACCGCAGCCATTGATCATGTGTGCTAATAATAATAACAGTGTAGCAGTAAAACAGTAGTGAAAACATTAGGCTGTGGACATTAGTAAAACAGTAGTAAAACAGTAGTAAAGCAGTAGTGGGCAGTCAGTACTCAAACATGGAGAGGGTGGAGAGGCAGACAGACTAAACAGATGTCTATCTCTCCTCTTCCCTTTAGTGAGGCATTGAACAGTTCAATGGCCCTGGGGACAAATTACTTCCTCAGCCTTTCAGTTGTACATGGCAGTGAGCGAAGTCTCCAGCTGATCAAGCTCTTTTGCTTTTTAATAGTTCTGTAAAGTGGATGACATTCATTGTCCAATATGTTGATCAGTTTGTTCAGGGTCCTTTTGTCAGATATTGAAGTGATGCACTCCAGTTCAGCTCCCACTACAGAGCCAGCCTTCCTTACCAGCCTGTCAAGTCGCCCAGCATCCTTCTTCTTTGTGCTTCCTCCCGAGCATACCACTGCATAGAAGAGGATGCTGGCCACAACAGACTGGTAGAACATCCTGAGGAGCTTGCTGCACACATTGAAAGACTGCAGCCTCCTCAGGAAGTACAGCCTGCTCTGTCCTTTCTTGTAGAGTGCATCAGTGTTGGCTGACCAGTCCAGTTTATTGTCCAGGTGGAGACCCAGATACTTGTAGGTGCTTACCACCTCCACATTGACCCCATCAATGGAGACTGGTAGCAGAGTGGGCTTAGACCTGCGGAAATCCACCACCATCTCCTTGGTCTTTGAAGTGTTGAGTTGAAGGTGATTGAGTTTGCACCAATGCACAAAGTCCTCTACCAGGCTCCTGTACTCCTCCTCTTGCTCGTCCCTGATACACCCTACAATTGCAGTATCGTCAGAAAACTTCTGCATGTGGCATGAATCGTGTTGTAGCAGAAGTCAGATGTGTACAGGGTGAACAGGACTAGAGAGAGCACAGTTCCCTGTGGCGCTCCGGTGCTGCTGATCACAGTGTCAGAGAGACAGTTCTTCAGTCTGACGAACTGCGGTCGCTCGGTCAGGTAATCTGTAATCCAGGTTACCAGGTGAGCGTCCACACCCATCTGCAAGAGCTTGTCTCCCAGTCTAAGGGATTGGATGGTGTTAAAAGCACTTGAGAAATCAAAGAACATGATTCTCACAGCACTTTTCCCCTTGTCTAGGTGAGAATGTGTTCTGTGTAAAAGATAAGTGATGGCATCGTCCACGCCCACTTTCTCCTGGTATGCAAACTGTTATGGGTCTAGTGCATGGCGAACCTGGGGTCTGAGCATACCTAAGACCAGTCGCTCCATTGTTTTCATCACATGTGATGTTAGAGCGACAGGCCTGAAGTCATTAAGCTCACTGGGGTGTGGTTTCTTGGGGACGGGGGTGAGACATGATGTATTCCACAGTGTTGGAACTTGTCCGAGACGTAGACTCCAGTTGAAGATGTGCTTCAGTGGCTCCCTCAGTTCAGCAGCACAGGCCTTGAGCAGCCTTGGACACAGTCTGTCAGGCCCGGCTGCCTTACGAGGATGAAGTTTTTTTAAAAGATAACTTACTTTATCAGCTGTAATGATGGGTGGGATGAGGGGAGTGGAGGGGGAGGAGGAGGAGGGGTGCTTCTGAGAGGGTTGTCGTTTGGCTAGAGACAGATGGCCGTTGGCTGAAGCCATTGTTGCCGCACTACTCGTGGTCACCATGTGGGGGAGAGGTGCGATAGCCTGATCAGCAGTGATGATGGAGGGGGGAGGGGAGGGGAGGGGTGCAGCATCTGGGGTCTGTGTGTCTGATGGCTGTTGACTGAAGTCGTTGTCACCTCGTTGTTCGTGGTTGCCATGTGGGGGAGGGGTTCAATATCAAAGTCAAAGTCAAAGTCAAAGTCTGCTTTATTGTCAATTTCTTCACATGCCAAGACATACAAGAGATCGAAATTACGTTTCCCACTATCCCACGGTGGAGACAAGACATATTTTACCAATTAAGTCCACAGACAAACATAACATTCAGTAAACAATAAAAAGTAAATAAGAAGGCACATACAATGAAGAAATAAGAGCAGCAAAATTGGGTTGAAATTGTGCAATTGTGCATAGACAGTCAATATAATAGTGCAAAAGTCAGGCCAATAAATGGCTGAGGTAGTTCTGTTTGACCTAAGTAAGCAAGTGGCATAGTGGTGCAAGTTATGTAAGAGCAGCAGAAGTGTTGTGTTTTCAGGACAACAGGACAACAACAACAAGTTGCAAAGTGTGCAAAGTGGAGTAGTGCAAGGCAGCCATTGTGGGTCCAAAGTCCAGGATGTTATGTAGCTGAGGGTGGAGGGGGGAGAGAGTTCAGCATCCTAACAGCTTGGTGTATGAAGCTGTTGGTGAGTCTGGTGGTGCGGGAGCGCAGGCTTCTGTACCTCTTCCCAGAGGGCAGTAGATCAAACAAATTGTGAGCGGGGTGACTTGCATCACTCACAATTGTGGTCGCCTTGCGGGTGAGATAGGTGGTGTAAATGTCTTTCAGGGAGGGGAGTGAAGCACCAATAATCCTTCCAGCTGTGTTCACTATGTGCTGCAGGGCTTTCCTGTTGTATTCAGTGCAGCTTCCGTCCCACACAGCGATACAGCTGGAGAGGATGCTTTCAATGGTGCCTCGGTAGAATGTGGTCATGATGGCTGGTGGAGCGCTTGCTCGCCTGAGTTCCCTCAGGAAGTAGAGGCGGCGCTGAGCTTTCTTCGCCAGTGATGCAGTGTTTGTGGTCCAGGAGAGGTCTTCACTGATGTGCACCCCCAGGAATTTGGTGCTGCTTACTCTCCAGTGATGGTGGGGGTGAGTGTTGCACTGGTAATGAGGTGGGGTGGGGGCTGGGGGATGACCACCTCTTTGATGCCCCTGTCAAGGTAGCCAGAGTTTTGGACACCTCAACAGGCACAGGCAAGGAGGCATCAGGCGGGGGCAGAGTGTGGGGTAATGGGGGCTCAGATCGTTGGATGTCCCCGGGATGCAGAGCTGGAGAGACTGGGAGACTGGGATGTGGGGGTGGGGCGGGCACGCAACCAAGAGCAGTACCTGGAGCTGGTGCAGGGCAATCGAACCTGTTGTAAAAGTGGTTCAGCTGGTTCGTCCTATCCAGGTCTCCCTCCACAGAGCTGCTGCTCTTCTTAAGGCCAGTGATGGATTTCATACAGTCCCACACCTCCTTCATGTTGTTTTCTTGCAACTTCTGTTCCATCTTCCTTCTGTAGTCCTCCTTAGCCTCTTTCAGCTTATTCTTGAGTTCCCCCTGTAATGGCCTCAGCTCTGCCATGTCCCTCCATGGCTTGTTATTTGGATAGCAGCGTACAGTCCTTGTGGGAACAACAATGTCCATACAGAAGTTCAGATAGTCAGTAGTGCAATGTGTGACCTCCTCTAAGTCCTCTCCGTTCAGTAGCACACTCCAGTCAGTGGACTCAAAGCAGTCTCTCAAAGCCTCATCCGCTTCCGGTGTCCACTTCCTGAAGGTGCGCGTGGCAAGTGGTAGCCTCTGAACTTTTGGCTTGTACATTGGCTGAAGATAAATGAGGTTATGGTCTGACTTCCCCAGTGGGGGAAGCGGGGTGGCACTGTAAGCATCCCTCACGTTTGCATACATGAGGTCTATTGTCCTGTTTTTCCTAGTTGGGCAGTCAACAAACTGGTAAAAGTTTGTGAGGGTGGAATCCAGTGTAATGTGGTTGAAGTCACCAGAGATCGCAAAGAAGGCATCACTGTGCTGAGTTTGGAGCCTAGCGACTGTAGAGTGAATGACGTCACTGTGTCGCTGTGTCCGGGGGGGCTTGAGGCGGAACGTAGACACAAACAACAATGGCGTGCGAGAACTCCCTCGGCATGTATATGGTCGTAGACTGACCGCTAGTAACTCCACATGCTTACAGCATACAGTCTCTTTCACTGTAACATGTCCGGGATTGCACCATCTGTTGTTTATGTATAGCACCAGTCCGCCTCCCTTCTTTTTGCCAGAAAGTTTATTGTCTCTGTCCAAACGAGCTACACTGAAGCCAGGCAGCTCAACGTTACCTGGGGGGATATGGCTTGTTAGCCACGTCTCCGTAAAGCATAGCAAACTACAATCCCTGTACAACTTCTGATTTCTTACCAGGGCAGCCAGTTCGTCAGTCTTGTTGGCCAGTGAGTTCACGTTTCCCATAACCATCGAAGGAACTGAGGGCTTGTGTTGCCACTTTTTCTCCCGACGCCTAGTCCTCACTTTGACTCCCGCTCTGCACACCCGAAAGCACCACAGCTCCTCCGGGATGTTTACGTGAACCCTACCAGCATTCCGTCGTATTGCAAGCAGCTGATTCCTTGTGTACACAAGTTTGCTGCCGCTGGAGCATTGTAATAGATCCATATCCATAGGATAGAATGAAAAACACTCCTCAAAGTGCGTAATCCAAAAAAGTTGCAAAGTAAAAAAAGTAAAAAGTAAACAAAAGACAGTAAAAAATACACAAAGACACGGAGCTACCTCGACAGGCTGCCTCTCTCGTCGGCGCCGGAACCGGAAACCGGGAAGTTGTCAATGGTCATTTTTGCAAGCTCATGTAGCCTTAATCAGACAGATAGGCTAATTCAATAAAGGCTAAAGTATCCTAGCTGTAGCCTAGATAAAGCAGGGCATGGATCATAGCATGACTTTGTGGTGATGTTATTCACAGTACCAGCTGGTTATGTAATAGGTGGGCAGGTCACAACATTGTGGCAATTTTAATCATGGCACTAAATGAACACTTTTGCATGTAACCATAGCACGACTTAATCATGGCACCAAATGAAAACGTTTGCGAGTGTCGACGTCGCGTAAACATTATTCTCGTTACCAGCTGGCAACGTCATCTGTTGACCAGGCTACCATGTCACTGTCACGTTACTTGCGGTACCAAATGACAACAACTCTGTATGTTTCTGCAATGTCATATGCTTGTTGGGATGCCATTGTAAGATGAACTTCAGCTTATTCTTTTCCAAAGCTCACACACACACACACACACACACACACACACACACACACATATTTTTAGATGTTTTCTCTGTGACGTAGTCAATGTTTAATTCATATAGTAGTCTGCTATGTTATGTACAAACTAATTTATGGAAATAAACATTACATTGAAAGATCATATTATTTTCCAAAATAAATATATGTCTTACATCAGTAAGTCCTCACAATAACTTTACAGTAACTAAGGTTTGAGTTTGATTTCATTCTAGTATTTTGTAGAAGGTGTCCAATAAGTTTTTATAACGTATGTACTACATCTTACACTTGACTGAGGACATTTGCAATGAGGAACAATCAGGTCCTCTGATCATGTGGTTGTGTGGAAGCTAGTGCCCCACAGACATTGTGAGTGCATAAAGAGCATTGCCCTTAGCAATGATGCGTGTCATGCTAGAGCTTGATAGTGGGTACATCCTGCCCTTACCTGGAGGGACACACCTGTTTGACTGTGCCTGCTGTGCTCACTCAGTGACCCAAAGCACACACACACACACACACACACTGAGGCACACATATACATGCACACAAATACACACTTCTCTCACAGAAACACCCACACACACTCTCTCTCTTTCTTCTCTATCTCGCTCTCTCTCTCACACACACACACAAACACACACAATCATGCCCACATTCTCAGCCATACTTGCAGGTCCCCCTGTCTGATTGTCTCTGTGGCAGAGGGCTCCTTGTGCGGTGACCCCTATTAGGTGTGGCTCCTGCCCTCGCTCTGCCCCTGGGGGACTGGAGGAGAGCCTGATTGAATTGGGGGTGTCTGATGGATGAGGCCTCATTCGCCGTTGCCCAGTCTGCCCCTGCTGCTGCTGCAGGGGACCCCGAACCACTGCCGGGTCTGTGCACTCACGTAGCCAGGCCCGCTGGGTAATGAGTCGCAGGGTTCAGGGCACAACGCTAGGATAAACCATGGTATGATATGCTAGGCTACACTATGTTAAGCTATGCTAAGCTATGGTATACTAGTGTAGGCAACAGTTGGTAGCTAGCCCTTGGTAGGTTCCCTTGGTGCAGGGAAATGTTGCTTAAAGTGGTCACACACACACACACACACACACACACACAAATCTCCTTGTTCTCAAAGATTGACGTTGTGGGTCGGTGACGGAGGGGTTTGATTCAGTACACTGTCTGTGAATTCAGAGTTTGAATGGCATTAAAATCTCAGAATTGTACTTCATCCGTAACGCTTTCTGGAGCTGCAAAGGAAATGCTGGTGCTTTCCAACACTGCAGCGTGAATGTTTAAGCCAAATCAGTTTATAAATAGCACTTGTGATGAAAGATTTGCTGCTGTACAACATAAGACAAACCAAGAACAGCAGTGCAAATAAAGGGAAAAGAGAAAAATCACCCGCGGGACTGGTTTCAAATCCCTCTTTCACTGTGGATCAGGCCTGTTGAGCCGTCCTCTCTGCCAAACATTTGAACCCGCTCAATATTGTATTTTGAAGCACACTTCAATTTTTTGTGCTCCTCTCTCTCTGCTGTTGTCCAGGGAAAGGAGAGGAGAGAGAAAGAGCGAGCAAGAGAGCAGCTTTGAACGAGTCATACGTGATTTACAAGACAAAAGGACAAACCTCCTTTTTCCGCGGCTTATCGCTGCGGCAACACATGGCACCGCCTCGCACCAGACTAGGAGAGAGCGCCAGTGTGATGCAGTGCTATAAAACAAAAACAAAACAAACAAAAAAACACGGCAGGAGAAGAGGGCTTTTCAACGTCTAAAACGCCTGTTTAATTAGGAGCCCTCTTTCCGGCTTCCAGGCAAAGACGCACATCAGAGACAGGCCCTGATGGCTACCGGAGACGCTCAGGCGGAGAAGGTGGCAGGTGTCTGTGGTGGCTCCCTAGAGGACGCTTCGTACCGCGGGCGGCGGAAATGACCAGTGTAGGGCCCTGCCTGCACTGAAGCTCAGGAGAGAAGGGGAAGAGGAGGAGCACCTCACAAAGAGAGTGATTTGCCTCATTAGAGAACGACACCTTTGTCTGGTCACAGACGATTTCTACTCTTTCTCTCTCTTTTACTCTCTTCCTCACTCCATTTTTTTACTCTTTCTCTCATTTTCTCTCCCTCCCTCTCTTCCTTTGTGTGTCTCTCCATCACTTTCTCCCCATCCATCCCTCATTCTCTCTCTCTCTGGAGCAGCAGGTGGTAAAAATAAAGGCCTTGAGTCTACTGTTGACGCATAGAACATATTTTAAAAGGCTTGGCCTCAGCAGAGAGATGACCGATCCAACACATTCATTTGTAGGAGCAGAGTCCTATTGCTCCTGAGTCAGAGTCGCGGTAATGTATGGTCCATCTGAAGGCTATTGTAGAGAACATACAGCTCTGGAGAAAATTAAGAGACCGCTGCACATTTTTCTGATGTCATTCGAGTGACATTCGAATGAGTTGGCGGTCATATTCAAATTTGTAGTGGTCTCTTTGAATATGACCGTCAACTAGTCACTCAGCAACCGTAGGATAACATCAGAAAAATGTGCAGTGGTCTCTTTCATTTTTTTCCAGAGCTATATATGTAGAAAAAAACAGTGCTTGTATTTCTGAAACAGTATTACAGTATCACTCTATCTCCATGTTCAATGTAGTGCTACATGAGCTATACTTTGATAATAAGTAGAACTAAGTATTTCACATAATGGGTACATTAATATATTTGACCAATTCCAGTGGTAACACTTTATTTTAATGTGTCGCTGTTACAGTGTACCTACCTAATTAGGTACAGTGGTGCAACCTGTGTAACAACATGTACTATCAGGTACTATCATTGTACTTGCATTATGTATTTGTGGGTACCTACATATAGTTGTTACATTGTAATACTGAGTGCTTTTACAAAACTTTAACACATTAAAATAAAGCGTTACCATATGAGAAATCTGAACTGATATATATGGACTCAAAGATGGGATGTAATTTCTATAATTAAAGATGTTGTGATGTTGGGCTGTCAGTGGATGCCTGTGACATTCCAGTTGCAATGTAAAACCTCTTTCAGACACTTTGACGAACAATTGTGAATCGGTTATATAAATGCTCATATGTAGGCCTCTTACTCACTGTTACTAGGTTACCCAAACTGCATTGAGACTAACTGCTATTGAAATACACAAAATCAGAGAGCTCATGCATATTCTTTCTCCTAAAACGACAGAGTTTAAAAAAAGAAAATGGAGAAAAAGAGAAACAACCAGTGCCTCCATGACAGTAAACACCTTACACCCCCCCCCCCCCCTCCACACACACACACACACACACCCTCCCCGCAGGGAGACCTATGGGATTGAAACCTCCATATTAGAAGCAGTACATTTCCACGCTTCTCTGCAACCTCTCAATGAGACGGTGGGGAAAGTGACAGCAGCAGAATCATAGACGCAATCATCACCCCAAAGCTAACAGCACGTAACAAACAGCACTGGGTTAATTGCGCAGAGATGATGGCAGCGATACTGTAATTCACCTGCCCGTGCTCTATCTGTCAGAAAGGTCTGAGAGATGTGTCTTGGCTCCACAACCGCCAATAAAGGAATGTTTCCTCGAAACCAGTTCCAGCAGCTGCCCAGAGAGATGTCAAGGTGGCGCCACAGTTAAAGATAAAAGCGGTCTGATATTTGGAAGAATCTAGAAGCAACATCAAACAGTAGATCTGCCACTCTGACAAAGCACTGTTGTGCATCACGGAGCAGAGACTGTTCCCTTCTCAAGGTCACTAAAAGTTGAATCCAAGGAATCTTTTGTCCGCGTCACTCCAAAGTGTTCCTGCTCGTCTTTTCCAGCTGTGCTTACAGGCCTGATATAAATATTGTCAACAATGTTGAAACAATGTGCCTTTTCCAAAAACACAACAAAGTGTTTTTTTTATCTCTGTCTCTCTCTGGCAAATGTGTTTCTTTAGCCCCAGATCCATTACACACCATTCATGGCCGCCAAATTCAGCTCAGAACATTTAGTGGCTCACCTCCAAACATTTTGCTTCCAAAAGAGAGATAATCCATTTTACTAAATGATTTAACACTCTGCCACACAGCAGGATTTTGGCTGTACAGGTTGAAATTGTATGAGTGTTCATTTTTCTGTTGAAGTTAAAAAGGACTTTGGGAAAAGTCAGAACTGCTAAACACACTATCAAATAGAAGACAAGCTTCCATGTATTAGGCTATGTAAACAGATAATTAAATTAAATTAAAGAATTCAATTAAAGTTTCAGTGCACACCATTTTGACTGCATGAACAACACAGTCTTTGTTTAGTCCCAGGAGCATGTGGCCAGACTTCCGAAAAACTACTGTAGTATGTCAAGAAGTGATCTTGTATAATATTTGGTGTTATTCCTAAAAAGGAATTACCATTGCATGTACATGCAAAAAGGCTGGTAAGGTAAAACACAATATTCTTTGTTTTAATAGAGCCAACAGCGGAATGATAATATATAGTTCTCACTATAGTTCAATATAGTTCTCACACATCAATATAGTTCTCAAAATAAGTCTCAGTGTAGATCTTAGGTTACGTCTCAGTATAGTTCAAAGGTACAGTATGTTATAAGTTATGGTCACATGTTTGTAGGAATGTATAAATAAGTTTGGTTTTTCTTTTATCACAGACACATTTTTTTTTTTTTACCTTGACATGTTTCGACGTATACTTCTGTCTTCATCAGGTCACACGGTGGAGTAGTGTGACATGTTTTTATCAGCTGATGTTGTTACGGAGGTGTAATCCACCCATCAGTTTTTTGACAGGTGGACCACACCTCCTGCTGTCAGTCAGCCGCCCCCCAGGACGGCACTCCAGGTATGGGAGAGCATATATGCTCCCTCATCTCTGTTCATCGTCTTTGGGCTCCGCTTTCTTATTTCAATCGCCTCCTTTATCCAGCGGTGGTATCGGTTGTTCTCCTGCTTAATGACTCTGGCATTGTCCCAATCCATGATATGGTCCTCTTGTTTGCAGTGGTCCGTTATGGCTGATTTGAGATTTTCTTGCTGGGCCTTGTCCTTTATTGTTCTTGTTTGTCTCTGAGCTGTCTCCTTTTCACATTCCTTTTCATATTCTTTTTTGCGTGTGGTAAAACTCCTTCTCCCGTCTCCCCAATGTAGGTTTTATTGCATGATTGACATGGTATTTCATATATCACGTTGCATTTACTGTGTTGGGTCAATTTTGTCCTTGGGATGAACTAACAGCTGTCGTAGTAGGCTATGTGTGTTTTACGGGTGTGTTCATTTGGTGCTTTTTCATGACCCTCTGGATGCGCTCTGTGACCCCTCTAATGCAGGCCTGCGGCGGAGTCACAGCTCCTCCCCTTTGTGTTCCTTATGTTTTTTCCTTTTCTTTGTTTGTGTATCCTCTTTTTCTTTTACCTCCGTAACAACATCAGCTGATAAAAACGCATCACACTAATCCACCGTGTGACCTTCTGATGGAAGACGGAAGTATGCGTCGAAACATGTCAAGGTAAAGTGTAACCCTGTTGAAAATGTATACATTAATATACAATTTGAATACATAATTTCATAGTAATTCATTTTCATAGTTTAATAAATAGAAGAATGTAAGGTTAAAAGGTTAAGATTCATTGACCAGCGAAGCGGCGGTCATATAGGTTTAGTCAGATTTTTCTTTTTCTTTTTTTTTATTTTTCGCATGCCCAAATTTCCTTCAAGGATTCCCGGGACACTGAAAGACCGGGGTACACGAAACTTCGTGGGCATGTAACCCCACATGGATAGCATGGAACCATCATTTTTCGTTTTGATCTGTAGTCCCACCGCTGTACTGGACCCCCCGAAAGGAGGGTAGGGCAGACACAGTTTTCTGTGAATATCTTGAGAACCGTAGGGCCTAGGATGACCAATTTTTTCCGTATGTTTGCCTCCAGGGGTCATGTTAACCCATTCCATGTGCACACATGTGCATAAACAGATACACACGCACACACATACATTCACAGTAATCATATGTGTGACACATACTCACACAGTAGACATATGTACGCATGCATGCACATGCACAAACACACATACGCAGGCAAACACACAAGCACGCACACACACACACACACACACACACACACACATAAACATAAACGTGTACACGCACACATGCACACAATTCAAGAATGTCTCAGAATTATGAACAGGCAAGATGGGGGTGGGGTTGTATAAAATGAATTTTACATGTGAAATCTATGAACTAATCATGTTTTGGTACTTGTTGTCTAGCAGATACCAGTGAGAATTGAGTGTGGATAATGCAATTTAGTTAGACAGTTAGAATCATATAGGCCTTTCTGCGGTACATCTAGTTTGTAACTCAATCTGTCCATTTCTTTCACAAAATCCACCAGAAGTCACCATTTAGTAGTACTATTTAGTAGTTTGGGATGGGGGGGGGGGGGGGGGGGGCCTTCCTACGATCAACAGCACCGCTGCTGGAAAAATTAGTAGGGGAAACACTGCCCTACCTGATAGCCCCAAATATAGTTGCATCTTTCTAAAGCTGCTTTTCCATGTCTCACCTGCATAAAATATAGTATAAACACAGATATGAGTGCATTGACTTAGAATAAATGGGGTTTACTGCCTGGTCGGGACAAATGAAACAGGTGTTTCAATCGTCCCGCCATAGACATTTAGCATTATAGGCTGTTTTGCATCCATTAAAAAGAAACATGCAATGTGAATGTCTGGGATTGGGGAGAGCAATAAATGGTCTACTGAATAAGCATGAAGTCAAACCTTTAAATGAAAAACACTCTTTAATAATAAAAAACCGATAATGAAGTAAACTTGTGACCATCAACAATCGTTTATCGCCTGTAACTCCGTGATTCGTCCCCCATTTCAATCGTCCCGGTTGTACCCTATTCCATATAATAAGTTAGCAATTACACACACAAACAAATTAAACACTGATTACACACTGATAAGTTTATTAGTGAAACCCCACTTATTTGATTGATAAAGAATTCAGGATAGCCACCTCTCACTATAGCCGAACACGCTAGAGAGGCGCTACAAAAGAAAAAAAACATCTACCAATATACAGTATGTGTCTGTGATAAAAGAAAAAACAAACTTATTTATCTTAAGTGTAGACACAATGAATGCAATACAAGTATGTAGGAATGTATGTTAGTAGGTATGTTGTTAGCAATATTGTCAGCAATGTTTTCAGTGACGTATGGTTGACTGTGTGCACAGACACGTTACAGTCATCACCGTACTGGGGTGCGTTTCTAGAAAGTGTCATTGGCTAACTTGCGTCGCAACCTTGGTAGTTCGCTCCGTCGTTCTTGGATTTGGTGTTTCTAGAAAGGTTAGTTCAAACTCTCAATCGCAAACAAGGATGCAAAGTTTGGTCGTTTGGACTACTGCCCCTGGGCCGTCGCTCACTTGTGTTGTTCCTTGGTAGTTCCGAGGTGGGTGTTTATCTCATGACTCAATGATTGATTTATGCTGTAGCTCAATTTTCATTTAGAGACTGACTCCCCTACTGGGCTCATTCTTGCTATGTATGTTAATTTGAGTGTTGACTTGCTTTTTGATAGGTTTTTCATTTCTCACCTTTATCATAAATATCTCAAAAAGTATAAAGTTCATTCATATAAAAAATACATAGAACACCTATTCATAACAAGATCTGTGTGGGGGTGTTTGAATTAAGTCAAATGGTCCAGCAGTTTCAGTCATCAACTCTATTTTCGTCGGAAGAAGAATAATAATAAGAAGAAGAAGAAGCACAGGAATAGCAGTCCATTGCATTTACATGCAATGCAAATAGTTGGAAATGGCAAAAAAGTTTTGTACAAGTGGATGCCACACACCTGGTTGCCAGTTTTGATAGCTATTTGTTTTCACTGAGTTGTCAAGTTATGAGGGATAATGATAT
Source organism: Alosa sapidissima (assembly GCF_018492685.1). Lineage (NCBI taxonomy): Eukaryota > Metazoa > Chordata > Actinopteri > Clupeiformes > Clupeidae > Alosa > Alosa sapidissima. The sequence continues at coordinate 27,952,893 of NC_055971.1, read as the reverse complement.
CGATGGACGTCACGACAACCACAGATTGATGATCCTAAATTAGGTTTAAACACAGATACTGGAATTGATAACATGTAGATAACATATTATTGACAGTACATGTAGTACATACATTACACATTACATATTCATTACACATACATACAGATAACATACTTAAGTCAACCACCTACAACTCTTTCTTTGAGATGGGTACCTATCTGATTCATACACCACTCAAAGTTATCGAGAGGCTAGAACACTACAATAGCAAGCACTACAAAAAACAAAGCTCGCTCACACACACACAGAAACAGTGTCAAAACAACATCCCTTTTATATTTATGTATTCACTCCTCATTTGAAGCGCACAGTACTTTGTCATTAAATTGGCCCTTGGCGGGGAAAGAGTGCCATGAAATGGTACGGGATGAGCGGGGGCAACCGCCGCTTAACATTCATTAGCTTTCCTTTTAAGTGACACCAGTCAGTAAGCAGCTCAGAGCTCTCTCTCTTCTCTCTCTCTCTCTCACTCTCTTTTTCTCACACTCCTTCTCTCTATCCCTCCCTCTGTCTCCTTCAACAATTATGCAATTCACAAGGCTTAATGAAATAACACCTGCTACCAGTATCTATCAAACTCCTCTCGCCTACTGCTTGCCTGCTTTGCATCCCTCTCTTCTCTCTCCCTATATGTGTGCTTCTCATGGGCAGGTGGCTTTTTGTGTGCCAGATTTACCATTTATTTTCCCACTCTCCTCTACAATCATGTGTCCTCAGTGAATGCAAATTATATATTTGGACTCAAACAACTCTGAGAGCCGAATTACAAACAAACTGGCTCTGTAGCCCTGGGTGATGCATGGCCGATTCTCTCAGATACTGACTGCATAAATGTGGTATCGCCCTGTCGGCTCTGTTCAGGTCATGTGTAGTTTTATGTATGTACGTACTGTATGTAGGGATAGTGTCAGTCTGTAAGATTGGATGCATATTACAGTGTTTGTCTGTAAATTAGTGTGTATGTACAGTATATGAATGTAAGCATGCACTTGTGTATGAATATACAGTGTGCATAGGTGTAAATGCATGCATATGGTCAATGTAAATCTGTGGTATGGCATGTAGTACTTTACAGTGTGTGTGTGTGTGTGTGTATGTGTACATGTGTGTGTACATGTGTGTGTGTGTGTGTGTATTTAGGCCAGAGTGGAGACAGTTGTACAAGCCTGAGAGGTTGCATCATGTTGGCTCTAGTTAGAAAGGATGGAGTTAGATGTGTATTTTGTGTAATAAAAACCATTGACTTTTTGAAATATTTTGACTTGTTCGGGAATCTCGTTTGCACAACAGTTTGTATAGCGTGATCTTTTGAATTGTGTTGACACGTCTTACACCAACTGTCAACAGCCTTGTTTGGTTTCTAATTAGCATTTGTTTGCCAAGACATGCCTCGATTAAACTGTAGTATGCCCCGATGGATCCTTGTCCAACTCCTGTGCTGCAGGCGCAGGCTCCGACTCCAACCCCGTCGCCTCTGCGAGACTCCTCAGCCCAGCCGGACTGATCTTTGGCGATTCCTTGACCTGCGGTCGAGGCGATTTGTGTACGACGGGCGCTGCCAAAGGAACGCAGCTGGTCTGCGGGCCTCTGCCACCTCCGCCCAGCGTTTTAGCACCCACAGAGGTAACTGCTGGACGAGTGCCCGAGTGCGTTCGCCAGCCAAGCGTGGCGCCCCGATGCTGGGTGCCCAGAAACCAGTGATTGCGAAATGCTGAAGGTGATTTGGAGCACTTTTCCCACAATGCAGTTGTGAGACCGGCCGGTTCAGGGTTTGTTATTGGGGGACCAGAGGGGAGACCAAAATAACTGTATTTAGATATGTGGAGAAATAAAACAAAAATGTCGGGTTCCACTGAACCAATTTTGGAACCTCTGGTGTGAGTCTTTTTATGTGTGTGTGTGTGAGTGTGTCCTCTGTCTTTGTTAGCGTGTGACTGTGTGTGTTATATGTATATATATATGTATATATGTTATATTTATGCATGTTTCTGGGAATGTATGATGTTTGTGTGTGGTATATGTAATAAGTGTGTGTGTGTGTGTGTGTGTGTGTGTGTGTGGGGGGGGGTGTCTGTGGTGTGAGTGTGGGTGTGGGTGTGTGTACTGTACGCGCGTGTATGTGGTGTGTGTACTGTATGGCGTGCACGCCTGGAGTTTTAATATGAAGCGGATCTAAGGTCTTCCAGCCTGGGTCAGCAGCATCTCTGTGGACTCTCAGTGGCGCCCTATCCGGCCAATTTCCCCCCCGTTCTGTCCGCGAGCTTCCTGGGGCGCGCGGAGCGGAATGCTGAGCGCGTAAGAGGATTGCTGCAACAACAGAGGCCGCAGAGGAGCATCCCGAGGCTTAGTGGCCCGCTGTGAAGATTAATGCTTAGTTATCAAGGCAGAAGCGAGCTGGGCGGACTGACTCTTTAGTCTCACAGATAGTGGTGGAGAGCGTGCCGCATCCGAACCAGAGCTTCGCCACATCCGGGCCAGACCATTTACACAGCAAACTGCTAATTCACTTCATCTTTAGTCCTGGTTGGACTGTTCTGAGGCACCATGTTGTGCCTTGGGGCTCAGGACTGGAGAGTGACCAGTGACCACATGGACTTATTGTTGATAGTTTGTATTGTCTTTGTCTTTATCTTTGTGTGAAGCACTTTGGATGGCCATTATGCTGGACAATGCGCTATCATAAACAAATTTACCTTACTTTACCCTAGCAATGTACCACGGGACACAAATGCAATTGTTTTCCTGTTCTGGACATTTTGAGTGGTTCAGTTCAATGGAGCAGGATGATGACTTTGTATTAGTATATGAATGTCTGACAAAGACATTACTGGGCAATTATTGTGTTGCCATCAACGTACACTGAAATTTAGAAATGTTTAGGGGACATTACGACCGTACTCAACAGCAAATGGGCTATTTTAACAAACTCAGCAGCAGACAAGACTATGTACACCGTGTAATAGGGAGATTTCTCAGAAAGTGAAACAAAACTTTGTGTTTTAGGTCAATGGAGTAGATAACAGGAGAGACAGCATGGAGCTAGGGCTGCTCCGGGGTTAGAGGCTTAGTTTGTGGGACACAAATATGGGCCTTGGCTTTTGTAGAAGTCAGCACTTTGGCAATCCTAAGGCATTTTCTCTGCATTTTCCATTAAGAAGTGGGGAGGAGAAAAAAAGTTTTCATTTACAAGATATTTCCAAGAAGTAAAACTGCAGGATAAGGAGTGATTTTCCTGCACTCTGTAGACAAAGTTTACTTTTTTGGCATATTTTCAACACTGTAAATACTGTATGAATGTATTCATCATTTTTGGATGAAATCACAAGTTAAAGAATACATGTAAGCAAAGACATTCATATGCATATAGCCTAGTGTCACCTAAAGTCTCTACCAAATTATTGGACTTGATCTCTCCCTAAGTAATGGGAATACAACCAGAACTGCAGTCAGGCCCCTGGCAAAAACAACACCAGCATTCACACAAGAGACAGACGTCCCACCAGTATTAATTTATAATGGCCTGAGTGATGTTTTGTTATACTTAATCATAAGTTATTTAAAGCTGTATGAAATTATTAAAAGTCGATTTTGGCAACAGTCCATGTCATAAGGACAAGCCCTTACACATAAAAAGTAGCACTATCAAAAAGTTTATTTTCTGGTAAAAAAAAAAAAAAAAAGAATCAATATTTAATATGACACAGAGCCTGGACAGTTTTAAACAGTTAGTATGACTGGTTTGATTTTCACGTTACACAGAAATCGTATATTGCATACAATTGTATTTAACAATTTATTTGCCACCTTTGACTGGACAGTGTAATTTACTAATTCTGCTAAATATCTAATACAATATTTTTCAAATAACAAATAACAGCTTTTCAACAAATAATTATTTGTTTAATGTTAATTAATAGTATATCATTTAAAGCTTGACTCTAACAATGTCTTGTTTTGAACTGTGGCAGTCCTATGCTGTGTTATTTACATACTAGTAACACATTATTATTATTATAAATTACGGTAACATTTACTTGACGGTATCAACAGTGACATGACGCTCTCATAAACACATGACACTGTCATGACAAATGAACCCTAACACCTAACCCTAATCCTAACCTCTAACCCTAATCCTAACCCTAACTTGTTATGACAAAAAACGAATGTCACTTAATAACAAAAGCGGTATGTCATAAATGTAATGTTTGTGGTGCGTATAGTTCAAAGAAGAGATGTTGGAATTCGTTTAGTATCTTTACTGTTAGAACTTGCAGGTTACATTCACACACACCATGCTCAACTCTAGCTCTCCTTGCATATCTGTCCATGACGTCACTGCGCAGCGCAGTTCAAACCATTACAATAAACATTTATGACTTGTTTACGACACGTTCATGATAGTGTCATGTCACTCTTATGTCGATAGTGTCAAGTAAAGTGTAACCCAAATGACTATCATAGGCCCATATTTTATGTATTTGTTTGTTATCACAGACTTAGCAGGAACAATGAGCTTCTACTATACTCAACAGAAACTGGCTACACCAGGCGTGATGGCGTCAGATATATTTGAACGAAAATAGACCAGTCTTCTAAAACTATTTTTTACACTCAGCGAATGCAGCGCTCCAATTGTGCACCCGATGTAGCCTGGCTGTAACAGTAACATAAGGAAATGAGGTGGCATCTGCTTTCACATTCAACATGAAAGACTTCCTGTTCTGCTTAGCCAGCGCTAGGCTCCATCACTAGTCTGAGGCCAAACAAGAAAGCTATTTATTGGCAAGATGATGCAAAAGCTGCCTAATAAGGACCATTCTACTCAGGGGTATCAAAAGGAATAGGAAGCTAACAATATAGCCATGGTCAAGCATATCATAGGGGCAGGGCCATGCTGGTGAAGGTGATTATTCAGCCAGTCCTGAATTGAAGTTGTTCCTGAGCTGTGTTTGAAATAAGAAATAGGACTAGTAAGAGTATTCGTGATCCACAGACATTTATAATGAATGTGATACAAAATAAAGAAAGCCATTTATAGAAAGGAATAAATGATTAATCCATTATTATCCATTATTCCATAATGGTTTATTTTACTTTTTGTTTATCATGTATTATTTGTACCAAGAATATGGCGATACTATTATGATAATATGAGACCTCAGTTACAAGAGTGAATCGGTGGTAAGGAACGAAGAAGTGAGTATAAATGGCAAAACTGATGAGTATGAATGGCCTCATCCGTGCAGTTTGTAAGATATTTTGGAATTCAGACCATTTTCTGGGCCGATTTCCAACAGGAGGCCTGAAACGCATCATCTGACCATTAAGGCAGAGTAAAGTATCAGCCATGTGGGACGAGGTGTGGGCGAGTGTTTTTCGATGAGAAGTGTGGCCTTGCCCTCCCGACAAAATCACATCTCTCCCCACTCACAGAACAGAGGAGAGGAAAGGAGAGGGAGAGAAAGAGAGAGACGCACACACAGAAAGAGAGAGAGAGAGAAACACATAGATAGAGAGAAAGAGAGAACTTGCCTAACCTCTCTGATGATTTACCAGTGATACTCATTTACAGAGGTGTATCTGACACAGACAGACTCTTTTTTTTCCCCCCTATCCAGCTATGCAGCAGCAGTAGTCGTGAGTGTTGTTTCTGGGAAAACGTGAATGATAAAAAAGAAGTGGAGAGAAGAGAGGGAAAAAGAAGTGGAGAGAAGAGAGGGAAAAAGAAGTGGAGAGAAGAGAGGAAAAAAATAAGGAAAATAAAAAGTGCCCTGAGACTAGACACCCGTAACCGCAGAGGTCTTCTAGGTCGGCGGGATATATTTGAGATAACACTTTTACACAAAGTGTCAGAACCTAGGCCTGGAGTGACACGAGTGGCTCTAAAAAAATCAACTCAAATTTGGGTCACGCCAAAAGAAGTGTGGCTCTGCTTTATATTCTTTCAGAGACACCGACTAAACAACAGATTCGGAGTGAGTGTGAGATAAATTATACAAAACGAACAGTCAGAGAATATTATTGCAATGCATTCAGTACACAAGAGCAGCCGATATGTTTGTAGACGACCCATAAACTAGTTATTTGTTTTAACATGCATTTACTTTGAAAACATGCAGAGATGCACATGTATTGTTCATTTTGAAATTGGGGGCCAAGCAACGAAGCTGCGAGGACCTCATTGTGTTTCTACGTTTTCCTATTATTATTATTATATGCAATGGGAGTCAATGGCAGCCCATAGAACCGTCTGGTAAAAACTTGGGAAATTTGGCACACTAATTGGGGACGGTCCCATGATTCATGTCACCAAGTTTCATGTCGGCAACTCGAACCCTCTAGCGCCACCAACAGGCCAAAGTTAGAAGTGTGACCCGTAGGTCCGATTTTCAAAAGTCAGGTATCGTTGGAATCCTTGGACCAAGCCAAGTTCAACGCACCCTATGACGTCATTTTCCGCCATGATGGATTTTCCGCCATTTTGGATTTCATCAAAAACACTTAAAATGTCACATACTTTCTCTGATTCCCACCAAATTTTACACAGATCATCTTCAGACCAAGCCTCACAAAAGTTATCACTTTTCGTCTTCAGAAGTATTACTGTTCGCCCGTAACAGCCAATCGAAACATGCTGCGAAGCCGCCAAAAAGGAAGTGAGCTCATATCTCAGCAACCCTTGCATTTATCAAAGCCAAAATTGGTTGCATGGACTCAGGACCCAATCAGGGGGACGCTCAAGAAATTTGGTGACCTTTGACCTCTAGGGGGCTCTGTAATTGGCAAAAATGTATTTTGGCCTGTAGTTGCTGCATTATTCTGCAATGGAGGTCAATGGCAGCCCATAGAACCGTCTGGTTCATCCTGATGATGCACAAATAATTTGGTGACCTTTGACCTCTATGGGGGTATTGAAATCACAGCAAGCATGATCATATCTCAATCGATCTTTTATTTTTGATGTGAAACTGATACAGCGAGTTCCATTCAATTAATTCTAATGCGTGCGTGCAAGGGTGGGGCAGGGTGGGACGGGCAGGGGCGATTGCGGCGGTGAGTTGGCTGGTTGAGGGGGGCGGCGACACTCAGCCCTGGTTCAGCCACACAAAATCAGTTATGTTTTGATGTGAAACTTGACCTTGTAACTCAGCCAATCTTGGGTTGTTTTGCATGGAACTTGCTGTGACTGCTTAATTCTATATGCCTGATGCCACAGCATTGAGTTGCATGGCAAATCTGGCCTGCTGAACTGTCTGCTTGGCCCCACATTGCTGCTTGCAGCTATATTTATTTCACTGTTTTCCAATGGAACATTACATAAATCCATACGGTGAATAAGATATACATGTTTAAATGTGCTGTTTACTCGTAAAATGTATAATCCAGTGGCATCCTTTAACTTTGCATGTTTTATAGAGTTTGTAAACATACACCTACCCTACAAAACGTCATCTTTGCCTGCTTCTATCTTTAACTAAAGATTGACAGCATTCATTTGTGAAGCTATGCTTTTGTACACATGTGCATGCATGTGTATATAGCAGGCTATGACTGACTTGGTGACAATCTCCCTCTTTTGAGATGGACGATTGCAACTAATTACCATTTTTTTCATCTTCCTAAAAACATAAGTCTATGAAGTGCATTATTTGCTTTTGAAACCGCGTACAGTGCACAGGCATAAATACACTATGTGCAGGTTGAAGGCTGGATCGTTGATGGATCGCCTTGTTTCAGACCAATGAAAAATAACTTTTTAACCTTGCATAGCTACCTGTTGTTGTTGTTGTTGTTTACCAATGGCTGTACCTAGAAGACAAAGGAGAAACAAAAGCAGGAAATTACATGCTAACAGGAACTCAAGACTTAAGGTAACTGCTTAGGCTTGTGTACCCTACAAGCCCCTTTAAGCAGTCACATATGATTTCCTTTCACCAGTTTAAGATGTCTCTTCTTGATTATTTGTGTACAAGCTGCAACTGTTTTCCTCATGCTTGATATTTTCTTTTATATATATATATAACTTGGTATTTTCTTTTATACTGTATATATTTTAAACTGTTTATATGAATGACCTTAACTGTCTAATATCTAATGGTTGGAATGGGGAGGATATGGGTGGTTTTGGTGTGAGTTTTTTTTATTTTGTCTGTTAGGTCTGTTGTGGTATGTTTGTATGAAATGTATGTTTTTCTTGAGGTCCCCTCGAAAACGAGATGTTACATCTCAAGGGGTTTTCCTCTTAATACATTTGAAATCCTTTCTGACAGCCTAAAGGTGCCACTTCATACCCAGTGTACTCTGTTACACCTTTGCCAATATTTACTAGGGTTTTGCATCACATCTAGGCTATGCATACTAAGGTTTTGGAGAGAAATCCTTCATAATCTCTTCTGTTTCTCTTTTCATTGATTTGAGGGTTCGTTGACTCACTTGAGTGCAGCGTGTTTGAAGTCTGTCGAGCACAGAGTAAGAGAAATAATGTGAAATAAAATAATAACTCTCTGGGTTTCTCATGCCTACAAAGCTCTGTGAAGAGAGAGGGAGAGGAATGGAGGGAAAGAGGAAGATGAGGGGATAAAAGAGAGAAATGGAGGGAGAGAAACACAGGCCTAGAGAGAGAGAGAGCAAGAAAGAGAGAGAGAGACGGTAAGAAAGAGAAAGAGTGAGAGAGAGAAAGAAAAACAGAGAGAAAGAGTGTGAGAGAGAAGAAAGGGTGATTGAGGGATGGAGAAGAAAACTCTCTTCGCACACAGCCCTGTCGCCATCTCCGGGTGGATAATCTGCAGTGAGGGAGCATGGGACACGGTGTTGAACAGAGGCGTGCACCAAAGGGAGCCGTCTTCAGACAGCCGGGGAGGCTTCAACATGGCAGCACTAAGCAGCCCCAGCCTCTGCCTTTAGCCTCCCAGGGAGCGTTAACGATGGGAACGGATCAGAGGAAGAGGATTCACCGCCGCCCAGGTACCAGGTAATAAGGCAGCGCTGTGGAGCGGATTTTCCCGTTTCCTCAGAAACTCAAACCCAAATATTGTCACAGTCGCGTGATCCAAAATCTAGCTCTTTTGTATCCTGAGCCTACAGTGCCAATACGCAAGTCATATTAAAAAACATTCGACCATGACAGGCAAGGAGCACATGTTCTCTGGCCTTCAGTGGTCAGGGCTCCCGACTCTGAGTGTATGGGTTGCTTGCCGTGGACCTGGGTGAGTACGCTTGTGTGTTTTGTGGTGGTGATTGTACCAACCCACGACTGCATTAGCCCCACTCTGTTCTAGCCTGTCGTCTGCCTAGCGTGCCTAGTGTGCCTACCGTGCCTTGCTAAAAACATTAGCCCAGCTGTTTTGACCGGCGTATGCGTGTCGTTCGCGGGGGGAGTCCCCTTTCCCTCCGAGCTCGTCATCCGACGCCTAGCTTAGGGCCTCGCTAGCAACTGTGACCGTCGCCAACAGCTGTCTGAAATGGTGGGACTTGTCCGCCGCGCGTGTTTGGTCTGGGGCAACCAACATCACCCACTCCACCAACTGCAACCCCTGGTCCACGGCAGCCCCAGCAAAACTCACTGCCTGCCAGCTAGTGGCTAACCAGCTACTAGCCACCATCAATATCCTACCTGGTTTTCTCTCGTCTACCACAACTCGGCTCCACCTTGGATTATCAGTTCTGCTACTACAGTCTCTTTCAACCCTTCTCCCTACTCCACCAACTCATCACCCTCTCCTCTCTGCCGCTGACCTCCACCGCCTGAACAACAAAAAAATCACCGTCTCCACACTGCAGCTGCCACTGCTGCAAGCCAAGCCACGATCCTTCGTCATCCACGTTACATCCACCGAGGTCCTGGCCCCACTCACAATCAACACCTCCCCCACGGCTCAGCTATTCCCTCGATCTGGACTACTTTCCGCCCCTGTCCTCCCCTCACCCTGATCACTAAACCATCAAGACTCAAAACCTTCAGTGACAGAACCTTCTCCTCAGCAGCACTCCGACTCTGGAACTCACTCCCCCAACCTGTCTGTGACTGTGACTTCCCCTCACCTTCCACATTCATATCCCGTTTAAAAACATACCTCAATTCACTGCTGCTCTTGTGTCTGTATGTATCTATATGTATCTGTATGCATGTATGTATGTATGTATATTTGTATGTATGTATGTATGTGGTACTGTTGTCCTTTGTTTCTTTGTTTCCCCCATTCTGTAAGTGACTTTGGGTCTTTGAAAAGCGCTATACAAATAAAATGTTATTTTATATTATTATTATTATTATTATTATTATTATTATTATTATTAAGTGTGTTAATGAGATGACCAGGACACTGTTTTTCTCATGGGTTTGAGAAGCCTTGGGTTAGACGTGAAGGAAAAGACTTTGAGTTCATCGATCAGTCAGTGGAAACAGCTTTTTACATTTTCTCTTCTGCTTTAACTGAATCACTTCTTGCAATTTAACAGAAATCTCCATCCAAACAGGCCCTGAGGAGAACCACTGCTTTGAAATGAATGGTTCAATGTTGTCTGTTAAACGTTGGGGGAATTTTCAGTGAGGTCAGACTGAGGATTTCATAATCGACTGAATGAATAAATTCTTTATTTTTATTTTTTTACTTTTATCATTTTTTACACGTGTTCAAAGAACACACTTTTTTAAAGCTTACCGAGTAGTATTTAATTATTCTTTTTGGATTTCTCGATACAACCATTCATATCTAACTAAATGGAGGGCTTTTTTTGCCATAATAATATATGTGAAAATAAATTAAAGTAAAATGCCAGTCTATTAAACACTTGGGTACATGTTAATAACAAATGAAGAAGTGCTTAAAACTAACCGATATGAACAAAGTATGGTTGCATTGGCATAAGCCATAAAAGACATAATGTTTGCATCAACCTCACTGCAATACCACTCCATTCTGCCAAGTGGAATTTGAATTCAACATAGCCTCCCTTCACAGATCCCGTTGCATCAGCCAGACAGAATCCTTTAAAGAGAAGTAAGCAGCACTGCACACTGGGGCAATGTTAAACAGAGGGGAAAAATGGCCACAGGCTATTGGGCTGCTGAAGAAGCCTCCTCCACTTCCAAAGCATTTAGCCATTTAAATTTAGCCCGTCCCCCAGCCCCGACACCCACGTCCTGGCGACTTCACCTCAACACGGCTCGCACAAGGCCACAACTAAAATCAGCCGTTTGTCACGCTTTATTCACAAGCGCAAAAAAAAAAAAAAGAGACAAAAAATAGTATGGCAGGAAGACCATACCACCACCATCATCAGAAGTCTTATCCGTCCGCTTCAGGTTCCTTAATCGCATTTCTGTCTGTGGCGTGGTCTTCAAACCGAGTTGCTGTCTTTCCCACGCTTTTTAGCGCAGTGCTAAAAACCCTGGTCAAGCGATTGTTGGAGTTGGATGGCCGACGCCACTGGGCTCTCAATGGCGTTTTTCCATTTGCTTTTTTTCTCTCTTTCGTTTTTTTATTCCCTCTAGCCCATGAAAGGGACACAGATAGTACTAATCCAGGCCTTGCAGGCCTCACAAGAATGCCTGTCGACACACAAAAAAAACACAAATACACACACACACACTCACATACACTCACACACACACACATATGTACACTCACGCACACACACACACACACTTCTGTGTTGCTGACTCTAATACACTCACTTCTGGGGCCAAGCCCCCCCCAATCTCCCTCCATTTCTACCTGTTTTACGGTACACTGGCGGTCAGGCAGCAAGTGCGTCGCTCCCGATCATCATGGCCACCGCAGACCCTCCCCAGTGCTTTACACAGGGGCCGTTTAAATGCAAAGTGCTGGTGAGCGGCAGGGCAGAGGCGGCAGCAGAAGGGTTGACCCTGCAGGTCAAGTGGGGGTGAGCGCACAGGTTGGGAGCTGACCGCGCGCTTAAGCGTTTCAGAGCCATGAGTCAGGCATTGCGTGGCGTCTGGTTTGCAGACGGGGACAGAACGGGGACAGACCAAGAGGTGTTGGGAGAGGAACGCATGCTTAGTCTGACAGGTAAAGTAGGAGCATGGAGGTGTGTACTACAACAGTGTGTATGCAGCAGTGTGAAGCTTTGCACTCAGCCGTCTGCTCCAAATGGTGTGTTTGCGTATGCCACTGTCACCTCGAATGTTGTGTCGCCATACGTCACTGTCACCCCAAGGTTTTGTTCTATTGTGATTGCTTGTTTGCTTGGTTGATTGCATTGCATGCGTGTTTGCTTTTGCATGATGCAGGGGGTGACACTCATTTCACACGTGCCAGTGCTTGAGGTATGAAACAGACCCTGTGAGAGAAAGACAGACCAAAGATGACACAGTGCACATTAAACACAGCTGCAAAAGAGCACTGAACGTCTTTGAGTTGTAATTTAAAAATCAAAAACATAGAACCGTTGTGATTGCACAGCAAGAGAGGTCCAAACTGATTTTCTCTCTTTTTTCCTTTTCTAAGAGATGTGCCAAATCCGAGGGGGATGTCGTGTCAGTTACATGTTCGGTTAATTTAATTAATTTAAAAATCAAAAACATAGAAACGTTCAAGGATGTTTTCTGAATGACGATGATGATGATAGGGCTGTTTTGATGATGAAAGTGAAGTTGCCATGATTTGTACGAGCTTGGTCTCGGGACATTGATATGCAGTGGGGGGAGCGTTGCTGTTCTCAGCCCTGCTCAGATTAATGTACCATCTGCCCTGGACTGGCCGTAATGGAACAAACGCATCTCTGTCTCTGTGTGGCGCCTCAGTGACGTGGTCAAGCGAGACAGGAATTCCAATGGGGACGGGTTTCCTGCCAGGGCAAAAACACCACGGATGCAGCTGCCCCCAGCAAACATAGTCAACATGAGACTTGCACCACTTAATTTATTCTCTCTGTGTGTGTGTGTGTGTGTGTGTGTGGATGCATGTGAGTGAGTGTGAGTGTGCTTTCATCTTAACATGTGGATGTTCTTGAATTATGTTTTTGTTGTTATTGTTTTTGAATCTTCATGACATCTTATTACAGTATGACCCCCTGCTGGACTGGACCCCCTAAAAGGAGGGTAGGGCGGTCACAGTTTTCTGTGAATATCTCGAGAACCGTAGGGTTTAGGAGGACCACCTTTTTATTGTATGTTGATCTTAAGGGGCCATGTCAACCTATTCCATAACCACTCATTTCATGTATAGCGCCACCTAGTTAAAAACAAAAAAGTAAAAATGAGGTGTTGTAATCACAGGTATCTCTGGCTGACATGGTCAAAACTGCACGAAATGTAGTGAAAGTGTAGGATCATTATGACACCTTCTGATTGCATGCCAAGTTTCGTGGACTTTCGTTCATGGGGGGGGCCATACAATAAATTAATTTATGTGTACATTTAGTGACCGTATACCAACAGAGTTTTTTGTAAATATCTTGAGAACCGTAGGGCCTAGGATGACCATGCGTATGTTTGCCTCCAGGGGTCATGTTAACCAATTCCATATGGACACAGATATTCATACACACACATACATTCACAGTAATCATACGTATGACACACACACACAGTAGACATATGTACGCATGCATGCACATGCACACACACAGGCACACCCACAAGCACATGCACGCACACACACACACATAAACACGTACCCGCACACATGCACACAATTCAACAATTTCTCAGAATTATGAACAGGCAAGATGGGGGTGGGGTTGTATAAAATGTATTTTACATGTGAAATCTATGAACTAATCATGTTTTGGTACTTGTTGTCTAGCAGATACCAGTGATAATTGAGTGTGCATAATGCAATTCAGTGAGACAGTTAAAATCATATATGCCTTTCACCTTTTGTTTTTAGCCAGCAGCCAGAGCAGCAGATACCCTGACTTTGCTGAATTACTGAAGCTAAGCAGGAACAAAGTAGGAAATGAACACAATTTGACAAGCGTGACTTATTTTTGTGGAAAAAATGTGCTGGACTGGGCGGCGGTCATATTTTGTACCGCTCTGCGGTACATCTAGTTATTTTGACAGACTTGGTGGTGTGTGTTGAAACTGCAAATGGTACAGGTGGGTTCTGCACAGGTAACAGAACTATGGCAGTGGTAGTGTAGTGGCTAAGGAGCCGGGTTGACCTGCAGTCGCCTGCAAAGTCGAGAGTTTGATTTCCAGCTGCTACCGTTGTGCCCTTGAGCAAAACACTTACCACTGAGTTGCTCCAGGAAATCAGGGAGGGAAATGACATCTGTAAGTCACTTTGGATAAAAGCATCAGCCTAAACAAATAAAGATAACAGGAATCAGGTTTAATCAATTGTGAAATAATGATGGGGAAAAGACCCACATTATCAATTATTTCAGTAAGAAGATCTCTCTGAGCCATGAGCTACAGGGTTAGAAAAGATCCTCATATCCACCTCTCTGTCATCACTCCATAAAGCTTGACTGCAGCTTCTTATTGCCACTCAGGGTAGCTTTGCTATGACCAGATTGGCAGTTCTGTATTATAGTCACAGATATAATCGTTTCCAGTGAAATGGAAGAGAAATGCCATGAATGCATGTCCAAATGTAACATACAACGATTGCTATGGGGCAGAGGTTCAGGGCCTCCTGATATTTATGTCTGGACTCATCCATTACGAACAGAAACACATGACTTTTTTGCACAGCCTTGCCAACATCCTTCACAAGTGTACCAGCAGTATTCTGACAGACTGTCTCGTTATAGAGTCCCGAAGCCATGACGTAGCGTTGTCAAGGCAGCGATATCACTGGATCTAAACAAATCAATCTACCATTAGAAATCACCATAGCGGTGGCTTTCTTAATCTATTTCAATCATTTTACAACGTTTCTTAGACGTTAGTATATTTTTTTTACACTGTAGGAATCACATATTACAACATATATTCATACCAACACAATGAAATTCGTGACTACAAAGTTTTATTTTAGCATGGGTTTCCTCCGTAAAAGAGACCTGCATGTAACTTCACAGCATGCGTTTAAAATCCTTAAATTCACGGACGTGTTTTGGCTTTATTTTTTGGGCAAAAAACGTCACTCTTAACAGCCGCCAGTCTTTGAGAAGACGTGAAATATCCACTGGAATTTTGTTTCTTACTATTACACCTGCCAGGGAATCCATGTTATGTGGCTAAGCTGCTGCCTAGCAGGTATAGCACGTTTAAATGGCTATAGCCTACATTTAAAACAATTTATTAGCTAGAAATGATGCCACATGTCTACATTCAATGCTATTTAAGCCACTTCGAAAGTTTGTTTAGATCCAGTGATTCTGCCGTCATGGAAACGCTACGTCACACTTCGGGACTCCATTAAGGTTCAGTTGCTTCCATAAATTAGCGTGTCTGTTTTAGGCTTTTTGTCAACACTTATTTACATTTCCTGATGTAAAGGAGGGTTTTTTGAGGCCCACTCATTTCCTCTTCATGCGTGCAACTGTGCGACTTCAATAGCATTAGCGATCGCATTCTCTGCTCAATCTGTCTCTCACTTCCTTTTCAAGGCTGTTGTGTGAGAAACACAGAGTGGAGACTTAAAGCTGACGTTTTTGGGAACAGTGATGGGTAAAAAGCACAACACTGTACGTTTTACAAAATTAGCAGCTCATTTGACCATTTTTTAGTTTGAGCAACAGATGTTCTAAGCAAGAAAATTGTCTTTGGACCGCTGATTCACCTTAAGCAGAACAGGCACGGTGTGATTTGGGTGTGATTTTAGCCTCGAATCAGTCTGGTCAAATTCCTGTCCGATTTGTAATTTGAGCATGCTGCTCAGTGCTCACGATGCCTGATTAGAAGTCATCACAATGAACTTCCCAGCTCTGTTCCAATCCGATTGGAGTTCTGACATGTCTGATGTTTGAAATGTGTCTTCATGTGTGTATTCATTTGTAAGTGCAAGTGGGATTGTTGCTTTGAATGCACATACGAGTTTGTACACTCATGTGTTTCCATTTCTGTGTGTTCTGTGTGTCTTGTATCCATGTTTGTATACGTGTGTGTGTGTGTGTTTATGAATGTGTGTGTGTGAATATGTGTGTGTGTGTGTGTATCAACACAATAAGAATGATAGAGATTGCTATCGCTCTCTCTTACCTGATAATGCAGTACACGAGAGAGCCACTCTCACTGTCCAGCAGGATTTCCCAATTTCTCTCTGAAGGGAGAGATAGAGGGGGAGGCTGCCTGGCAGCAGACAGATTGAAGCCCAGACAAGGGAAACCTGGACAGTCAGCGATAAGAGGAACCTTGGAGAATTGTTATAGCAAAGCCACTGCCTTTATTCCCCCCCCCCCCCCCCCTCACAAGGGCACATCGACATCATGCCGCTTGTCTGGCCTGACTTGTCTGAGATGCACAAACACGCTGTTTTAATGGAATGAATGTAACTGGCTGTCAGTGGCAGTGTTCTTGCATGATTGTACTACCGTTTCTTTGTATCAATGCTCTTCTTGAGGTGAGATTGTAGTCTGCATGGCATGCTGAACGGGTAGTCACTCCACAGATTAATATTTAGAGACTGATAACCAAAGATTCTAGAACAGAGCTCCGCTCTAGAATCTTTGCTGATAACCTTGCAGCCTTTGTCCTCAGGGAAATGCTTGCAAGTGGCAACCACCTGACACAGAACATTTTGTTATCCCCGTAATCCAACAAGGCTTAGACTCCCATCTCTCTGTCTCTGTCTCTCTCTCTCTCCCTTTCTTTCTCTCTCTCTCTCTCTGTCTGTCGCTGTTGGCCTGAAACCATTCAGCCAAAGTCATTTGAGTCACTCTCTGCCATTTGACCAGCACTGACATAAAATTGGACTTTATAAAAGATAAACTGCTTATGAAGAATAGCCCAAAGGTCACTGACTGGACCACCGGACCCTACTTCACCGTCCTTTAAACCTTCAGAAAGAGGAAGATAAGCACAGGGAAAGGGAGAGAGAGAAAGAGAGAGAGAGAACATTTTTCAGGGTAATTCATTACTCAATGTGTGGATATTTTCCTACATGCCGTCTTACTTTTGAAACCTCTGTGTGTGTATTTCTGAAAGACAGAGCCTCCATGTGAAGGTTAAATGGCCAGTCTATAAACTATGACCTTTACAACCCCCCCATGACTGCCTACCACAAGCACCATTTCTCATTTAGATTCATAAGTTGACCATCGTATTGAAGGCTAAGGTTTCTGTAAAGAAGTGGCTCATTTTCACTGTTTCTGCTGCTTTTTCTGAAAAATTCCATTACATGGAAAAAAAGGCTTTACATTGATTGCCACTGATTGCTTCAAATAGGCACCCTGAGCAGAGAAAACTCTCTCCTGTATTCTGCAAACAGCAAATAAAAAGTCTAAAGATGGTACTACATTAGCTGATCTAAGGAGACTCAAAGGAACAGGCAATCCTGACTGGATATTGTGTTGTCCGTGCGAACAGCACTGGTGATGGAGGAGTCCTGCCTTGGGCCAGTTTTGGGCAGGAGTTTGGGATAAAGCCCACACACAGCATCTCTTTTAAAATGCACTGCACGCACTCTGGTGTGGCATTGTCAAAAGTCTCATCCATATTTATAAATGTTCTCTCACACTAATATTTATGTACTTGAGCCCTGGCATCACACTTTAAATAAATATGTGTGTCTTGAAAATAACAGTACAGCACCACAGACAGACTGCAGACCAGCCGAAAGCACTCACGTCCGCCCCCAACCCCCGCTCCCCCGGAGACCAGGAAGAACAGTTCCACCATGATACTGAATTTCCCATCACATCTGCTGACAAACAACCTGAACTTCCGCGGCCGTCCACGGCGAGGGTGAGGAAAGCGAGGCCTCCCCCCGGAGCGAGCCTCCTCGCCTCCTCACCTGACACCTCCCTCCTCCTCCATATGATCCTGAGCTGTGAGGGAACGGACTGAGGCCCAGGTGATTTTTTTTAGCCTCTGAACATTACAATAACACCCCCCCTCCCCCACCCCCTCCATCTCTACCCTACCTGTTCACCTTGTCCTGCCCTCTCGCTTGCTGAGGCCCAGGCCGCTTTGGGAAATGAGAGACGCTCGGGGGTGGTGTTGTGACTTCAAGGCCTTTATGTCTGATTCCTCTGACAAGGACACA
The DNA here is from genome assembly GCF_018492685.1 of Alosa sapidissima. Taxonomy (NCBI): domain Eukaryota; kingdom Metazoa; phylum Chordata; class Actinopteri; order Clupeiformes; family Clupeidae; genus Alosa; species Alosa sapidissima. The sequence goes on along the minus strand of NC_055971.1, from coordinate 27,934,726 downwards.
CACACACACACACACAGACACACGCGCGCACACACACGCACACACACACACACGCACACACACACACACGCACACACACACGCGCACACACACACACACACACACACGCACACACACACGCGCGCACACACACACACACACACACACACACACGCACACACACACACACACACACACACGCGCGCGCACACACACACACACACACACACACACACACACACACACGCACACATGGTCATCAAGCCTTACAAGGTCCACAGCCTTCAGACTACAGCTGCCCAGACCAGAGAGCCCTCCCGCTCATCTCCCCTCACCCTGGACCACGTCACTGCCGGCCTGCTGACACCATCACAGGTGTGACGCTGTTAATGGGATGCGAGGGACAGTCCAGTTGCCGTGCCGACAACCAGGAGCAACCCACAACATCCCCGAAGGTGGCCAGTCACCAGCATTTGACACAGGTAGGGGGCACACACAGGCCTATAATTGGAGTGGGAGTTGAGACTGCCAACTTCTAAAGAGACTAGTTACTGCTGGGGGGGAGAGAGAGAGAGGGAACGAAAAGAGAGAAACAGAGGAAGTGCCAAAGGAAAGATGGTGAGGAAAAGAGAATGTGTGTGTGTATTTCAGAGAGAGAGAGGGAGAGAATGAAAGTGTGTGTGCGTGTGTCTGGGGAAGTGGAGGTGTTTCAGCTAGAGGTGTCTAAATAATGGCCTGGAGTTGCCTGTTTGCTTTCTGTCTAGCTTTTGTGTGAAATCACCTGATCAAGGCTCCACAGAATTGCCTGTAAGTGTAGCAATGTGGGTTTTAGCTCCGACAAAAATACATTCAGAGGAGCACACCCTGATCCTCCTTCTCTAGATGTGGTTTCCTGTGAGCATTGTGTACAAAACAAAACAAAATGTGGCTAGACGGTGCATTAATAACTACAAGTGTCTTGGTTGCCTTGGTTGTATTTAGAAATACTTTAAAAAAAATAAATATAAAGTAATGAGAGTGTACGTTCTGTCAGGAAGATGCAGCTGTCAACACTCGATGTCCACCTCCTTCCACCCCAACCACCACAGGTTGGTCCCTGCCTGGTTGTCCATGGGGTAGGCTCTACCCCTTTCTGTCTCGAAGACCTGGACTGAGGAGGGGACCTCTGACAAAGTTGTTTATATTTTGTGTAGTTTTGATCATGTTTTCTAGTAAATCCTATTCAAGATTAAAATAGTTGACACTCATGATCATTTCATGAATCTCTCTAGTAGAACTAAGCAACATGAAATGCACAGAGCAGTCATATCTTTTCCTTCATCAAATGGCCTTCCTCACCGTGGGACTTCTCTCCACTGTATGTGGGAACAGATTAAACAAGCTGTCTTCCTACGCGTTCATATTATCTGGATTTTGCAGCCAATCACAAGAATTGCGAAGCAGAGCAAATCTGATAATTCGTTGAACAAAGGCTCAAACAAACAGCGATTCCACATTTAATAATTTAATGATTGAACGTTTGATGTAATATTAACCTCTTGAGCAACAGTATCATCATCACTTTCAAAAGATTACACAGGCCTCGACATCTCATTATGTTATGTGCTTTGAGTTCTAGCCTCTTTGAAAAACTCTAACAAGGTTGTGTGAAGAAAATCATCCATTATCATTCAGTGTAAGCACACAAGGGGGGAGGGGAGGTGTAATCAGTTTAGCCACTCTGAAGTTTGCAGAGATGCAGACCCAGGGAGCAGCTGACTGAGGAGTCTGGGCTGCGTCCGTATTAGTTATGGCCCAGTTAAGGACTCAAGCACTCTCTGGAGAACTCCAGCAATTGCGATCCAGCGAAGCCTAACCGTTGTGATTGCACAGCAAGAGAGGTCCAAACTGATTTTCTCTCTTTTTTTTCCTTTTCTAAGAGATGTGCCAAATCCGAGGGGGATGTCGTGTCAGTTACACGCACGGTTAATTTAATTAACCGAAACACCGGGAAGGAACAGAGGATGCTATACCTATTCTCCTCACCAAATAAACAAGAACCTTCGTCTACTTATCCTGCTCCAGCATGCGCACACCACATAAAGAGACAGACTCGGACAATTATTCTTATAGCGGAACCTAACAGATTATGCCCACATTAAGACCGGGACGTTTGCCATATTGACAGACATCTAAGCTGTAGAATAAATAAAAAAAACAGCCACCGAAGAGTTTTAAAGTGATTGAATAAGGGCTAGATGTTTCATCCCATTTAAAAAATGGCGTGTTATGTAGTGTAAGCATTGGGGAGCAGAAAGGGTAAGAGTAGTAGGTTGTTTCCTGTCCTGAGTCCCGGTAGGAGATTAGTGCACTATAAGGACACGTTGAAGATGAGATAGCCGTGAACCAAACACAGCCTAGTTTTTAGTCACTGGCATAATTCATGGTCCCGGCTCCTCGGAAAATAAAACGAACACCACAAAGTCCTTTTGGATCTGGGTTCTGATGCCTGGAGATACAGTATGTCACTCGTGACCCTGAAACAGGGTGACGTCAAAGCCTGCCCTAAAATAACTCGGCTCTATCCTGACGTACCCCAGATACAAAGTAGCCGAGAGAGAGGAGAAAGCCAGAGAAAAGTGTAAACAGCAGTCTTGTTTGGAGAAAGTGCTCCAACTCTCTGCACTGGAAGGGTTCTCTTTATAATCTGGTTTGGGTGAAGGCGCTGCTCTGGGAACAGAACAAGTCGCTAATTTAACAGATTGGGGACGGAAATGAGGGTGTAAACAAGGAATATTTCTGATCTTTAGTGTGTGTGTGTGTGTGTGTGTGTGTGTGAGACTATTCAAAATCTCAGAGGACTTCAATATGAACATAGGAACAAAGAAGTGATGTCCCTATTTCCACCTCTTAAATAGAAGGGCACAGCATTCATCTTTTCCCAAACCAAGAGTGATGTAGCACAGCACTCTCAACAGTTGTTTTGTTTGTGTAAAGTCTTGGCAGAAATGCTTGAATGTCTAAACTTGTTTTATGCATTCATGTATTTGGCCTCAGGTTTTCAGAACAAATGGATTCTATTAATTCACAAAAAATATGACCTGGAGGAACAAATGGATTTTTAAAAAACAATAAAAAAATCTATTTTGTCTGAATGACTGCTCACCTGAGCTCACATCATTTAAAAGAAATATCAGGCATGCAGGTGTAAAGCAGTAGCAAGGATGAGCATCAACCCCCCCCCCCCCCCCCCCCCCCCTCGTCAGTAGCCAACCTTTGAGGCTCCAGCCTTTGCAAACTTTGTACTGTTGTTCTTTTGATAACTAAAAAAAACTGCTTGCGGATTACAATACTTAAATCAGCCTCTACCAGCAGTCAATTTCCTCTCTAAAATGTGATTGAAGCAAGCGAGACAGAGAGAGGGAGAGATAAAGAGAGAGAGGGAGAGATAAAGACAGATAGATACAGAGAGAGTGATGGAGAGAGAGAGAGAGGCCGAAAAAGAAATCACTGGGAGAGATATTTTAAGGCGTTCAATAATGTATTGGGTGATAAGGTGGTTGTCGAACGATGGACTCTCTGGACGGCATCTGCTGAATCTCCTCACAGGAAACGTGGCTGGACTACAAGTATCCTGCATCGTCCGCAGTGCATTCTGATGATCTTCTCCACATGTGGGTTCCTGATGACTGAGTAACTTCTGGAGAGGATCATTTAAAGCAAAGCTCCAACATGCGTCCATATGGTGATGTACTCAACACATCATACATGTACTCAACAATGAGACTGAACACACGCACTCAACACACGTACTCAACAATGAGACTGAACACACGCACTCAACACACGTACTCAACAATGAGACTGAACACACATACTCAAAACACATACTCAACAATGAGACTGAACACACATACTCAACACACGTACTCAACACATGTACTCAACAATGAGACTGAGAGTAACACTGAATTGGCAGAACACATTGTGCACTTGCTTAAGACTTTTCACTGTTCAGTGCTAACTAGGCTCCACTGTAACAAGGTCAAGGTGGTGTTTTATACATGATGCTGAAAGACTAACCAAATGATGAATCGGAGGGGATTTGCTTTGTCAGGTAACTGCAGTAGAGCTAGTTTCTCACCTGTCATATTTTGGCCCCTGACCAAGCAAATCACCTCTTCTCTATGATGGGGATTCATAAGCATTCTCCATGGCGCCTGCAGATTCTTTAATTAGCTCAGTCCACATAGACAGGTACACACACACACGTAGATGCACATACCACACGCATACACACACACTCACAAACACTATAATAGAAAAACACACGCATGGAGAGTGCACACACACCCACTCACACACACACACACATGCTGAAATGAGAGCGCTTGGCTGAAAACTATTCACATAAATCTGGTCAGAGCTCAACACTGCATTCATCTTTACGTTGTGTTTGGACAGATTCAGACTCGCCATATAAAATATACCATGCAATATGCAGTGAAAAACACAATTACTCATACACACATGTACACACGCTCACAAACATACTCACCCACATGCATGGTCATATACAGTAGTACACACACACAAAATATATACATACACACACACGCTCTCTCACGCACAGATGAACATGCGCGCACACACACACACACACATACACACACACACACACACACTCTCTCACGCACAGATGAACATGCGCACACACATACACACACACACACATAGTATGGTACAGCTTTTTGATTTCCTCTGAGTCCTGGCTTGCCTCCCTGGAGATCTCCATCATTTCCAAGTGCCTCGGCACAGCATTTGCAGAACAAGAGGAAATCAAGGCCTTTTGAGCTGAACGGCTTCATGAACAACACACATATTGGCTGATGTGTGTATGAAATGTGAATACACCAAGACCCCCTGATCCATGTGGAATAGCTCTACTACCAAGTCGGTTCACCTGGCATGTCATAAGCACCTCAATGAAGAGGTAGATCAGGTATCAGACTCTGTTGAAAACAAAGTGAAAGCTTCAATACAAGGAAATATAATTCTAGAATATAATGCTAATACTGATATTTGCTAATGTTGTTAACCCTCCTGTTGTGTTCATTTTATGTTTACTAGTTTTGTGTTCCCGGTCAAAAATGACTGCTGCATTATATCTTGTTATAAATCCATAGAAAAACACATATTATCATCTAATGTTGTGATAGACCTTTGTATCAACATGTGTTCTATTGGATATAACCAGTTTTGAACTTCGATTTGCTATTTATGGCCTGCAGGCCTCATTGACCTGAGCTGATGCAAGTCGGAAAGTGGAAGATTCTATTGGGGAAAGTTTCCAGTGGGGCCTGGCATAGAAGCAAAGAGGGTGAGTGAGGGTGTGTTTGTGTGTGTTTTTTATGTACAGAAGCACACATACAGTCCTTCTGATCAATAAGTGTGTGCCTGGACTCAATTGTATGAACTGATAATTTTCTCACCCATTAATTTCTAATGGCCAGTCATTTTTGACCGGGAATACACATGGGTGTTCTAAAGTTAAATAAAACACTCAAATTGTTATGGAAATTATCAAAATTAGTTTTGTGTGTTCAGATGCCCTGTGATAACAAAGTCATGGAGCCTCATGGTAGTCAGAATAAGTTCTGAACACATGAACATTTTTGAGAGAAAAGAATTGTCAATCGGTCACATTTGACCGCGAACACAACATTTCAACTGTAAAGAACAGTCTTGCATTGATGACTGATATGGACCCATCTCACACTGTTTGTTTATTTGTCATTTATTACATAGCTCTGCAGAATGCTGCAGAAAGTTCCATTAAAATTAAATCTGTATAATGACCACTGCAAACATATTATGACCGCTCTCAGTGACTTCATTGAAAGTGAAAGTCACTCTGGTTCATGCTGGGGTCCTGTTCGCCCTGCCTGTTTTCCAATAATGACAATCAGACAATACATTATCCCGCTTACTTAGTAAGTCAAACAATATTTTGTAAAAATCCATTCTCTCATGTCCCTCTTTTGTTATGGCCTTATAACGCAAGTTACATAATATTCTTTTTATTTTTTATTTTTTGCTGAAGAGCATCACAGCATTATAGATGAATGGCACTGATACATACCGCCTGTCTGGATCAAACCGATTTACTGACTTCCAATGTTCTTCAATTTTCCATGAAGTTCTCAGGGTGGCTCAGGCTGTGCCGCACTCACTAATGTTTTATCTGGGAGCCCTACCATCAGAGCGAGACAGCGGGCGCCATTATCTCCAGAAGACAGATCAAAAGATTTAAAAAAGCAGGTGGAGGTAGTTGTGGGATGAAACATAACAACATTTCAGACTCCATGTTCTTTCTTCTTCGTCTTCCATAAGACTGAATGTATACTATAATTGACAACAGCCAGTGATTGGCAGTTGATCACCAAATCTGTTGTTGTGTAGATTTCCCAGCCTAGTTTGTGTCAGTGCAACACTGTGTGCAGTTATCCTTCTTAAAAGGTAAGATGCAAATAAAATCCCCCTGTTCTTTTAACGCCTCCGACTGAGCAACCAGACAGCTTACAAATGTGCCTTTGTGCAAGCTCACTATACAGGCCAGCAGAAATCACATTTTAATGCACACAATGACGAATGAGAGTTTCATAATACCTCTGTTATTAAGGCCGCTGCGATAACGTGAATTATGCCTAATCCACTCCCTTTGAATGTCAAAGGGGGCTTAATGTCCTCCTGTGTTCTCCGACAACAATGTGGCGAGAGCTGGGCTGAGAGACTGCGCCTCCGTAATTACTTTCCCAAATAATATTTGCTCCTCTCGTCGTCGGCGTCAGCCATATCACCCCCCCCAGCCTGGTGCGAACGGTGGCGACAGCTGCAGCAGCGGTGTTTCACTGAAAGGCTCTTCAGTGTCAGCTGAAAAGGATTGTGGGTGAGGAGCCGCGGATATGACGGCAAACAACCTCTTGGAAGCAGCCATTATTCCCTGAGTCAATATCTATTTGAATGCAGAAGTTGCCAGCACATTATCATTTTGTGTGTGTGTGTGTGTGTGTGTGTCTGTGTGTGTGTGTGTCTGTGTGTCTGTGTGTTTCTGTGTGTGTGCACTCTCCATGCGTGTGTTTTTCTATTCTAAGGATATATTTGCTCGTCTTTGCAATGCTGTTGAGTGGTGATAAGTGGCAGAGCAGGACGCTGAGGTCTCTATACTGGAGCACTCCCTCTAAGTAAGTAAGTAAGTGATAATGGCGGTGCCCTTGGCCTGACTGAGGTTAGCCGACTCAGTCACATTAACGCCAGTGGACGGCTGTGGTCGGACGTAATCTAAAGCCTTCTGAGGGATAGGAATGTGCCTGTGACCGTTTGACAGCCGGCTCTGTGTGTGTGTGTGTGCGTGTGTGTGTGTGTATGTGTGTGTAAACCGGAGATTAGCTCCATGCGACGCATGGGGGTAGCATGGGCGACGACAATTACCATGTCATGACTGTGAGGATGTGCTCTGAATGAGGAGTGGCCCTCTCTGGCTCACGTCTGTCTCAGCAAACGCTGATATGAATGCAAAGCATTTACCCTATACCAATAATATAAATGTATGTCTATGTTATACTATAGAGTGTGCTTTACATTATGAAAACCCCTTAACCATTAGCATGTAGCATGACACAGATGCATTGTATATTACCTTAATCATATATCAACTTAATATGTTAAAGGAGCCGTTTGAATCTACAGTAAACATCTTAAATGGATGGTGCATCAACAGTGTAATGTTAATCAGCCTGTGGATTATCCCTGTGGTCCCTGATTGGCTGTAAAATGTATTTGTTGATCGCCCTCATCTAACCCTTGATATGTTATCGGTCTAACACATCCACTGTGTGTGTGTGTGTGTGTCTGTGTGTGTGCGTGCTCTCTGATATCCTGTGCTAATAAACCTGCTGTGCTTCACCAGGGCCTTTGCCTGCAGTCTTCGCTCTGTCAAACAGACGAGGGAGAGGAAATAAAGGACTTGGTGTGTGTGCACAGCCGTCTATAAAGACAACCAGGAAGCACCGCAGGGGTACGCGACCACCCACTCTCTACACGCCGGACGCTTCTTTGTGTGGAGAACCTACTCAATTATTCATGGCAGAGTCAAGAGAACTCGTCAGCATGCTTTGCTCCAAGCCCCTCCTGTTCACGCATATACCAGCTACACTTGAAGTTTGGAGCAGCGGAGGGGAAGGTAGGGGAGGGGAGGGGAAGGTAGGGGAGGGGAACAGGGCTCTCCAGAGGCTCCAAGAGCTTTATTTTTAAATGATAGGCTAACACACACAAGTGTTATGTGTCCTTGTGTAGTTTCTCTGTGTGAATCATGCGATCCGCCAGCACCCCTTAACCTGCCACTCACACTGGGTTCATATAAGAGAGATGGACAGGCACAGACAGACAGACACATACAGACAGACAGACATGCACTCAGACAGACAGACACATAGACAGACAGACAGACACATAGACAGACAGACATGCACTCAGACAGACAGACAGACAGACACATAGACAGACAGACAGACAGACAGATAAATAGTTCAGAACCATCATCAGTGTCACATAGAGTATATGTTATCCTATGAAATGTGAGTGTTCTGGTGCACTTAAGAAGGTTTTACATGTTAGAAGTTTGGAATTTCAAGTTCTGACTTCATTGTACCCATGTGGCCTGCTCTGCTCTTTGTGAAACAATCAAAACACATTATGTAAGATGGGTTGTTTTGAAGAGATATTTTTGTTGAGTCTGTTTGACTTCAGAACAATATTAAAGAGTAATAAACACATGAAGAGTTCAGATGCATAAGTCCATCTTGCAACAGCAACTGTGCAAAATGCATGTTGTTTTATTGTCGATTCCAGGTAATATCTATCTAACTGCCATGTGGTTGACTTTAAGTAAAATAAATCAAGTCAACACAACCCAACAACAGTTTGACTGATATCAAGTTTTAAAAAATATAAATATATTTTTGTAAATTCATCAAAAATGGACTTAACTGTTTTTGCATCTGAACCATTCACATGTAATTAAGTGTATCAGCGTGTTACTATAGACAGACGTATCCTTTCCTAATGTTCCCGAAGTCTGACACATCATACCTTCAAACTGTCAGGAATACACATAGGGTTTTTGCACTTGATAACGTTACAGCAGTTGCCTCCATATTGCTATACACTCAGCACTAACTCTAACCCTAACCTACAGTAGCCACAGGTACTTCAAACAATTACATTGTTTAATTACATTAATTATCTATCTATCTATCTATCTATCTATCTAAGCTTTAAACTGATAAACTGATAAAAACCGCTGTCAGGAATCTCTGATCCTGAATCTCCGCTGTCAAAAAACAATGTCAGGAATCTCTGATCAATATGATTGGTTTGGCTGGACCAAGGATTTCAAAGTTAGTACAAAGTCTACGTAGCCTGACGAGCCAGACCTACATTAAAATGTAGGGTCTGGGCACTCACCGTTGGCAGTGCTCAGTCCGAGGGGCGGGATAATCAGTTGTCTTTCAAATTCCCTCTGCACGCAATAGGACAGCGCTATCCCTAGGACAGCGCTGTCCCTAGGACAGTCCCATGTGTTTTCCCACCAGCGGAGCTAGTTGGTTAGTTCAAACTTTTGCCAACTTCTCGTGTCACGCCGTGTCACGCCGTTCACCAACAGCAACATCTATCTTCTTTGTTTTCAAATAGCAGGGAATTCAAGCCAAACCGTTGCAACTCTGCCATCAATCATTACGTTAAGCCCGCCTAACGTCTCTATACACGATGTGATTGGCCCTATAGAAGTTTAATCTTTTCTAGCTCGCAAGCCAACGGAGAGTTGCTAGACTAGCCCGGGCAGCAAATTCCAATTGCTGCCGCTAGGGTGCGTCTAGATTTCTAGGATAAAGTCTACGCCCATTACGATGCTAGGGTTGGAAACATTTCCCAATGGAGAGCACCCAGACTCTCTTCACTACATGCAATGGAAACAAAGTGAGTGAGTAGGAGAAACCAAGCTAGATGAATCTAAGAAGGAAGGAAAGTTGGTAGAAAGTTCATGTGTACTTTCACTGCCATAACAGTAGCCATTTTTTAAGTTGAACTACTCTGTAAAATGATTTCATAGAAGGACACCAGTGAAATTTAATCAGACAAAAAGCAACATCTAGACTTTGTGAGGCTAGAAAGGCTAGTTGTGTTATTGCGGCATCACAGGAAAATGTATCATAATCTCCCAATAGCGAGAGAGAAAAAACAAACATAATTATGGTTTGACCCATGTAGGCTTCTGTAGATTGCACAGATTGGTCTGAAATGTGCCCCACTTCAGCATGACAGCAGATTTAAAGAGGCCTATTGAAACAATTTGGGAGAGAGATGAAAACGAGCAAAGCTGAGAAACACCACCCGCCATTTTTTACATTTAACACACCACTCAACTCAGCTGGGGTGGCCGGTGGAGAAGAGGGGTAGTACGTCACCATGGAGATGTGGTTGCTAAGGAGAGAGATGTGGAGGGGTGAGGGTGAATTAGGAAGCTGAGCTGCTAATAGGCCCAACAGATCTGATATATTTTGACCCCTCTCAGCAGATAGTTCCACCCCCAACCG
>NC_055971.1:27904113-27919113 GCF_018492685.1 Alosa sapidissima | reverse complement strand
CAGAGAATTCATTCTCCCTATTATAATTCAGTGGAGCATCAAAATGAGCTTGAAGCCGTCATTGTAAGGTAGAAGAACTACATCGTGTTTCTTTAAACATGACGTAATTGTCAGTCCTCTCAATTAGGCCTGTCATCTAAGTGCAGTCTGGTTCTCCTATCCTCCTTATCATCACATCAACAATAACTTTTACACCATAACTCAGTGCAATGCATGAGAGTTTTCCACACTTGTCTTATGTATGTCTTATGGGCAGCCCTGGTCATATGGGACAAGGAGGGTGACCCAGGCAGGTTGAAGAAACACCAGCCCATATTGTTTTAAATTGTCAAAACAACTTACAGCCAGGCTATACCAAATCCGCAATTCAGGGGTTCCATTTGTGAAGTGTGAAAATAGTTGTAGAAAAACTATTTTTTCAAATCTACGTGCTGCTATCCTGTCTGGTGTAACCAGTTTCATTGATTCTAGTGGAAACAGATTGTTGCAGCATACGCTCCGCAAACGGATTGCTTCAGTTATGTGCCTGTTGTAGCCTGCCTGTTACTGAAGCTCCAAGCAAAGACTGCTCATACTCAGAGTTACCTGGAAGATTTCTCAAGGGGAGAAGATGCTTTTTGCCCCACAGTTTAATCGAATCATCTCATTATCCGACAGTAACGAGGCACTGTTATCAAGGTGAATATCAGAGCAAGGGCCAGTGGATCCGAGGTTTCATGTGAAAAGTCTTGCGGGCCAGGTGCAATTGACTGAATACAAAATATACTTACAAGAGAAAGCTTTACATTTCAGGTCCATCACTCTGGACAGACCTGAACCAAGAAGATTAGTGTCATTTGGAGACGCAAGCTCATATATATAAGGCCATTTTACTGTACTATAACTATACTGTACTATACTATAACCTCCGGAGTATATGCGGAGGTTTGTCAAAACGGAGGTCCTACCCTTCGGATGATTCAGATATGATGCTAACCTGCGGACCTTATACTGACCTTACAGTATACGGACTTATGTGTGAACGACATACACGCACATTACAGAATCTCCGTGTGGTTGTCGAGTGAGGGGTGGGGGCTTGTAGAGTTCACAAGAGGCAAGATATGACGCAGAATATATGCGGCCACTGTCACAGCTGCTGTTTGTTTACAAAGTGTATGCATTATGTAGGCTAAAGAAGAAAAATCTATTGTGCGTATAATACTTGAAGTAGTCATGTAAGTGTGCTCTTGAAATTGACCTACAGTATTTGTATGTGTGCTTCGAATAAACATATTATCTGTTTTCAACGTTATATAGCAGAATAACTTGGTTATGGAACCCCAAATCTGGTTTGCGTTGGAGAGAGCATGCACAAACTTTATGGTACCAGCCAATTCAGTAGGCTAACTCAAGACTTCAAGGCCATCATATACAACGTTTTTAAGCAACAAACAAAATACTAACATAACAGTGAAGTGGTTCGTTTTTTCATGGTTTATTTTTTCCAAAAGCATCCTCTCCCCATGTGTCTATTGCATTCACGTAAGGAGCTTGGAACAAAGTTGGATTTTCTTTGTTTTCATTTTCTCTAGGCATATTTATGCTCAACAAATATCAACAATACTGCGAGCTCAGCAGTGAGGTCATGAGAAGGCTATCAATGAACAGAAAACCGACCGTGTTGGCTAACAATTTATTAAATACTCCTTCTGCTTATATGATGATTCAGTCTTTTGAATTTGTTTGTCCTTGCCATGCAGTTGTAGGCTACAACGTGTCTCTTGCCGTTCCCTTATGTGTTCTATCAAAATGTTGTATGCCCTCATGGACAGTAGCTCCGTGATGTCTGCATCTTTCCAGGTCGGAGATTTTCTGGACAGCACTATGCCACTCATAACACTGGCATTTAAGTCAGATCTAACCACATGGACGCACGAAAGAAACGTCACCGACATGCCCTCTCACTAGGTGGGAATTTTAACCGCATGTTCTACGCTTCGTTCAGACACAGCACACTTACATAATGTCCGGAGGAAATACAAGGGGGGGGGAGTAGTAGAAACACCGGCTAAATTCGGACTTCCATATGACCGGTTATGTCGTTCAGATATACGGCCCCACCATTTAACATCCGCAGAACCTCCGGTCTTACACGTATGTCTGAAAGCGCTTTATGTGTGTGTCTCTGTGTGTATGTCTGTGTGTGTGTATGTGTGTGTGTGTGTGTGTGTGTGTGTGTGTGTGTGTGTGTGTCTGTGTGTGTGTGTGTGTGTGTGTGTATGTGTGTGTGTGTGTGTTCGTGTCTGCATGAGTGTGTGTGCATGTTGTGTGTGTGTGTGTGTGTGTGTGACGAATTGCACACACACAAATGAAGGAATGGCCTCAAGTGTCCATGTGATGCAACAGCAAGGACTTGTTCCCTGGAACGCACTTCTTATACCGTATACCACACAGAGCGGAGGGAAACAAACAGTGGGAGTCCAACATTAGTCTTGGGATAACCAAACACTGTCTTCTCTCACTGGCCCTTAGATAAGGCTGTGATGTGTGCCGAAAGCACTCAGGTCTAAATGAACTACTCACATTAAAACCAATCACAGTGAATCTGCCCAAGTTGCTTAAGAGACATGTCAGCAGTGGTAAGATATTGGAAGGACTGAGGAGAGGAGGAGGAAGGTGTTTCTAAATAAAGCCAAGCGGCTCTATATATTCCAAACTAAATAAAAGAAAGCTCTGCCCATTATGCTTTCGCACAGACAACACCCTACAACTTGTGGTCTTGCAGAACCTGAATTTGCATCAGAGTAGGGATGATAATGCATTTTATTGTGGTCCGTAAACAAATAGTAAACAAAGTCCTTTAGAAATAGAAGCACTACGGCTATAGCCATAAAGTTATGAAGCCATGGTGTCTTAAATAACCTCTCAGTGCTGATGTCCTTGAGAGTTATTGGTCACTTTCATTATGGTGTGCTGGCATTTATCAGTGCTCTTGAGTGCAACAGATTTCTACTTGATTGATTTTTATTGAATAAAATGTGAAAAAATTGTGTTTGTGCCCCAGAAATGCCTTTGTAATTACCAATGACACAAAATTGCTATAATTATAGTTGGTTGACTTTAGTGATTTGTCGAATAGGTATAATATACCAGTAAGTCTGAGCGCTTCAGACAACTCAGGGCTTTTCCAGGCTACACTATTGATCTCTATGGACAGTGTGTAATGACAACTCATTGCCGGCTTTGCCTTCATCTAAGGTGTCACCATCTCATTTCAATGTCGATAAACCACTCAAGAAGGAAGAAAGGGCGGAAGGTTCCAGATAGATGGAGGCTTTTATGTCCTAACTAAGACCTAGTCATTGCATTTCAGTCACATTACTCTTACTCCTGTCACTGTTAGTTTTCCTAAAAGAGTAGATGCAATCTGTCAGGGAAAGAGAGAGCTGAAACAGACAGAAAAAGAGGGAGAAGCAGAAGACAAAAGCTGTGCTCTTGTTCTGAGATATCCTAAGAGAGACAAGAGGAAAAATACATCATCCTGTGGAATAGCTGCTGGCACATGACCTGCTGGTTTCATGACCTGCTTGCTGGTGTCAGACTGGCTTCTGTGTGTGTGTGTGTGTGTGTGTGTGTGTGTGTGTGTGTGTGTGTGGCGAGATATATATTCCTTGGGCTTGAGTCTGTCAGGTCCTGAAGAAAGCGACACTGACAGACGAGGCGGCCGATCTGTCGTATGATTAATGATCGACCTTTCTTGCGCTCGCTTGTGCTCGACTTTGGTTGTTGATTAAGACTTAACATGCTTGGGGCACTCCGGGGATGTCATCCTCTCCTTAACCTTTCGTGTCTGTCTTAATTTCTCTTTTTGCCTGACACTTTCACGCCAGGGTGTGCGACAGACGAAGTTAAATGCTCCAACTGAATCAAGCTCTTTGAAATATATACTATCTAATGGCACCTTGTGTGTGTGGCAAAGACACTGATGCCAGCGGTGGCACTGTTTTAGCAATGTCACTGACATTTTGCTCAGGGTGTGTGGGGGTTGTGGGTGAGAGGTGTTAAAAAGAGAGATTTTCATTATTCAAGCATGTTGAATCACTGCACATATCTCCTCCATTCCACTCTTAAGTGTTTTGTTCATAATGTATGAAGTGGAAGCCGGGAGGCTGAGTGCAATTTCTAATAAAAATATATATGGGGACTCTCCTGGGTTCGAAGAACACGCTTATATAAAAATGAAGCTCTACTTTGTCAGATGATCCGTTTCATCCTGAGAACAATATGTATGTGCTATATGAGGGAGAACCATGCTTGCAGGCTAATGAGAATATATGCTGCATCTCCACAAGCCATAATGTTCCATTTTAAAACAGGAAATAGAGAAACATTGTGTTTATTCAGTGTTTTCTCTCTCTCTTTCTCTCTCAAATTCAAATTCAAAGAAGCTTTATTAGCATGACTGCTTGGGTACAGTGTTGCCAAAGCCAGTGTGCCAGTGTAACACACACAGTACAATCACAAAAGAAACAGCATAGACATACAGCAATGTGAGTAAACATGTGAACACAGAATAGACAATACTGTATGTGTGTGTCTCTCTCTCTCTCTCTCTCTCTCTCTCTCTCTCTCTCTCTCTCTCTCTCTCTCTCTCTCTCATACACACACACACACACACACACACATACACAAACACAAGCAGAATCTGCTCTGTGAAATTTGTATGGAGACTTATAGACTTGTAGCTTGCACATAAAGATGAAGCTCTTCTGGCTGGCAAGCTATTATCAGTTTCATCCTGTGAACAATACTGAGTGAGGAAGTATTTTGGTTAGAGCCCACTGGGGAATGTGTGAAACATCTTTACAACCAATAATACCCCATTTTAGACAGGAAATAGAGCATAATTGTATTTAGTGATGCGCGCACACACACACACACAAACAGAGACAAGTAGAACCTTATTTGTTTTTACATAACCTGAAAAATGGTTCTAGATGGTTCCACAGGGAGGGTAAATGGCACAGATGAGCTTAGAGAATGAAATGCTTTTATCAAAACCCCTGGTGCTAAATGGCGCCGAGGGAACACGTTAAAGCTTAGTGAGGAGCTATTCAGTGCAAAATGGCTGTAAGAATGGGTTTGGTTCTGCAGTAGGCCTATTCCTTTTGTGACATCTTTTGGGGGCTTGGTGGAGCAGTGACAGTGTGGCCACCTGAGAAACAGATTTGAATGACAGTGTCTGCTGAACAGCACTCACTTTAGAGAAACTCACTGGCATTTATTAATTTACACGGTAGAGAAGCTTGCTAGAGGTGGTTGCAGTTGGGTGCAGGGGATATTTTTAGTGCATAGAGCCCACCTCCCACACACACACACACACACACACGCTAATCATTTTCTTCTTCTCTGAATACAATTTGCAACAGAAGAGTAAAGGGGGAGGGGAGATGGAGGAGATGAGGTGGCCTGGAGGCGGCCTAAGAGCAAAGGCAGCTCCTGCGGAGCACCAGGCAGGCGTGCTGCTCGGACTCCCTGGGTCCTAATGAGCCTCCGCAGGCCACGCTCTCTGACAGGTCAATCTAGCGGTGAGGTGGAGGAAGTGGCGTCAGCAGGAAACTCTGACTCAGGAGATGATTTGTAACAATAACGCGACCAGGCAGACAGCAGCGTCAGAAGTTCATGTCAGGAAATCTCACTAAAACCGGCAGTAAACAAAATTGTGAAAAACAATATATATATATATATATATATATATATATATATATATATATATATATATATATATATATATATATTCTTTTTTTGTTTAACCTAAATCACTGTATCACTGTTACACAAACACTTGATGAAATACTAATTTTAGTGTAAATTGACTGCCCCTTCTCCATCTGTATGTTCAGTCATGTCCTGATGCATCATAGGAACCGGAGCTCTCAGTGCTTCCACGTTTTAAAAAAGAACATTGGTAAAATGTTGAGGAGGGTTACTACGGTATAACAAAGCTTCTTTTCAGAATTTCAACTAGACCGCACTACTCTTAAAAGAACTGCCTTGAAACGTACTGTATGGCTTGAATGCTAATCATGTTCCTCTGCCCTTGTGGGAGAAGAAAGAGGGAGAAAAAACAGAGAAAAGTCATTACAGGAGCCCATAGCCTAGCAATTAACAGTCTCCATGTCTTATAATTGAGAAACCACTGGTTGCTCTAAACCCCAGGCCCCAGGTTGGAATGTTTTCATTAACGGAATGTTTATTGCCATGGAGAGCTTTGGTTATTAGCTGTCACCGAGGTCACTGGTGATTAAAATTCTGCTATTGAAATCCAATTGATTAAAGCTGAAATTGTAATCAAGTGAGCAAATGGCTATACACATT
The DNA here is from genome assembly GCF_018492685.1 of Alosa sapidissima. Taxonomy (NCBI): domain Eukaryota; kingdom Metazoa; phylum Chordata; class Actinopteri; order Clupeiformes; family Clupeidae; genus Alosa; species Alosa sapidissima. Next base: position 27,912,753 of record NC_055971.1, on the reverse strand, counting down.
AACATGGTCTGAGATTACTCGAAGTGAGATCAACACAGTGGGCTGTTGCTGCAGGATGCATGGCCTTTCCCAGCACTGCTGCTGTTGTCCTTCCTTCAACAGGCCGGCATTGTGTGGAGGTCGAATACAAGAAATAGCCCGTAATGACCCTCAGATGGAACAGGTCTGAAGTAGGAGTCTGTGGCAGTGCATTTATTCATTAAAGCAATGCATCCATCCAAGGCAAGTGACAGGACAGGATGTTCATAACCCAATATTTTTTCAGGATTTTGCTTTAAAAATATAAATAAATAAAACAAAAATAAAAATAATAATAAATAAATGTAAAAAAAAAAAAATCCTAAAAAAAAATATGGTGCTCGATCTCGAATAAACTACTCATCAAGGGGAAAAATACCCTTTAGCCGATGAATTCAACTGCATAGCCTATACACATGAATGTCTGTTATTGCAACTTTCAGCAATTTTCCATACCAAGTGTTGTTTAGATGGATTGTGAGGATAGAGATACATTTGATAGAGCACAAGGGAGAATGCACATGCCGGTTTGTCATCTGGTGGTAGCTATGGACATAACCTTATCTCACCACTGCCTCGTCTACAGGTCAGTGAAGCAGAGGGCTCTTTACACTCACTGTGATATTACTGTAGAAAATTGACAGAGCAGCATAATAAAGTGGGATGACCTTTTGTTTGCAAGCCATTCCATTCTCCTTAAGCATGAAGTCTGATATGCAATTTGTAGCTGGTTACAATATAGGCCTCGTGGTCTTACAGCACAAGTTGGAAGGATGGATATATATCGCACTTAATGGATAGCCCCCGATATTGAAAATACAGTAACGCCCTTGCATGGTGTAGATGAACATGTTAATCAGCATGTGTGCTTCCTATGGATGTTGCAATGCAATACCAGTTCAACAACAAAAACACTGTAGTCCAGCTATGCCCAAAATTACTCATACTGTACTCATGACACCTCTTGATTATTTGGTCAAACACTGGCATGAATATTAATAATTATGGGCATAGCTGTTTATCTGCGGACAAACATTTGACCAAACGTTTTGTTTTGAAGATTTAATCTTTTATCTTTCAGTAAAAAAAAAAACCCACATGCTTAGAAACCCAACAGGCATTCCTACGCCTACTTTGAACACCATTATAAGTGGGAGGAATTTGCTCAGTCCAGCTTGTGACCCAGGCCTGGAAGACCCAGAGGGGGGAAAAACAGATCGATGGCTATATCTGAAGACACACCAAACCACTCGAAACTGATTATGCACTACAGTGGGTGATAATCAATACCCTTATGTTGGGATTAGTATTTGAGCTTGAATAGTGACCCCCTGATGGATGCAGTGTGCACGGAGGGCTGATTTGGGACGTCCTTGCCAAAATGTGTTTTACCATAATGTCCTTACTTCAGTGTATGGCATTTTTGAGACCACTCCAACATCTGTGTTTGTCCCATTTGCATTCCAACGTGGCCTACTTAATTAGGAGCATGCTGTGTCATCATCAGTGGAATTATGAAAATCATGGGCCAATGATGGGGTTTGGGCTTGGCGAGGACACCTTGAATGAGGATGACGGATGGGAGGCGAGCAGGTGCTTCTCGTGGAGCATGGGTGCTTACGGAGCAGAACTAAAACAGCTGACTCACCTGTCACCGGGGCGGCACGGCACCAGAGAACGCATAGCACTGCCACACAAAAACTTGGAAGCTGGGTATTTTGAGTGTGTGTGTGTGTGTGTGTGTGTGTGTGTGTGTGTGTGTGTGTGTGTGTGTGTTTTCCACTTGTGTATGTGTGACCAGTGTTGTATCTTTGAATATTGTGTCTAAGAGAGTGTGTGTGCCTGTGCCTGTGTGTGTGTGCATATATGAGGGTATCTTTGTATGTTATAAGACATGCCTGTGTATGTCTGTGTGCGTGCGTGCGTGCGTGCATTGCGTTCCATAGGGAGCCAAATCAAAGCAGCTCTTCTGAAGTCACATTCACATTGCTGGTGAGGGGGCTCTTGTTGAGTAAAAGTTTGCTGGAGGAGGAGGAAGAGGACAAGGAGGAAGGGGGGGGGGGAACGGAGAAAAAAAGCAAAACAATGAATCATCCCTCAAGTACCTTTCAAGCGCCACTAGCCTCTCAGCTCGGTGACAGCCCGCCTCCAGAAAGCAGGACGAGGCCCTGGCACAGCAGGGGGGTCCTGAATGTGTGTGTGTGTGTGTGTGTGTGTGTGTGTGTGTGTGTGTGTGTGTGTGTGTGTGTGTGGCACAGCAAGGGGGGCCTGAATGCCACACATTTAATTTCCCTTTGTTCTGACCGCCGGTCTGGCCAGATGAAAGGCTCCAAACTCCTGAAGCTGTTACTTTTTATACGCGACTGCACAAGGCATTTATCGCCTAGGCTTCTAATTATATCAAAGGATTCATTCGACTCGCTCTCTCTGGAATGGGGAAGAAAAAAAGACCATACCTTAGCTGGTAGTAGCATCATGCACTTTCTGTTTTTTTTGTTGTTGTTGTTTTTGATGTTTAGGTTGTATTGTAAAACATGATATACAATAAGGGAAATGTTTGTGATGATTCTTGAAAGAGATTTAAATAAACAAGAGCCAAGACAAGAGCAATATTGTTACAGACAATTTTCATCTGCATAACATAACCAAAAACACAAGTGCTCGTCATCAGTATTAACAAATGCAAAGCAGCAACAGAAACAGAGAGAGATTGGGTGGGTGGTGGGGGGAGGGGGGGGGGGGGTCGCTGTAGATTAGCGAAAGCTAACTTAACATAGTTGCACGGTGTGTCCATTCCTCCAGAGAGAGGAGGGTTGGGGGGGGGGGGGGGGGGGTACTGTAGATTAGCGAATGCTAACTCACCATAGTGTCCATTCCTCCAGAGAGAGGAGGGTTGGGGGGGTACTGTAGATTAGCGAATGCTAACTCACCATAGTGGCACGGTGTGTCCATTCCTCCTGTAAAGACAAGATGAAAACCCCCTGGCCGATTGTCCTTCACAGTTATATTCCAGTCATTTTAGGAGAAAGGGTTGAACAAATTGCAACACAAGCAAACTTAACTGATTTTGTATCCTCAATATGTCCTGAGTAAGGGAAAAAAAGCCCCGAAGAATCCCAATAGGGGAAAGTTTAGAAAAAGACCTAAATATACCCTATTCATGCACCTATACAGAATTTTTCTCACGCAAATAGGGGGAAAAAATTAACCTTCACATATCACCATGAGTTGATTACTTACATCAAGACAAACAAAAAATGTATTATAAGTTTTTTGAAATTGTTTGTTAACATGGGCAAACAGGGCATAATGTAATTATGTATAGCTAATGTATAGTGACCCAAAACTAATTGCAACATTTGACAAACAAATTGTCCAAGGCATGGAGGAAGATAATACATGTCTTAACTGGTATTATATCTCCTCTAGAGGGTATATGCTTATAGAAAATATATGGTTTATGGTGTTTAATTTGTTTTCCCTGGACAGTATAGGCCCAAATGTATCCACTTTACACTAGATTCACCTTTACAGAATAGAGGGCAATGTATTGTGCATGGCATAGAGGAAGATGGGAAATGTCTTAAATTGTGTTATATCTCCTCTGGAGGGTATATGCTTTCAGAAAATATATAGTTTAGGGTGTTATATTTGTTTCACTTAATAGTGCAGGCCAAAATGTATCAGCTGTTCACTTGATTCGCCTATACAGAATAGAGGAGTATGTGTTATGCATGGTATGGAGGAAGATGGGACATAAGTTGATTGATGCTATATTTCATGTACAGTGCATATACTTTTAGAATATGTATAGTTTTGACTGTTCTATGACTTTGGTAAAACCATGACCCATGCATAGGCATGCATTGTTAATTATTAATCTTAAACTATATTTATTAGTATAGCATTTTTGCCAATATAGAGAACACTATATATAGATATTTTGCCAATATAGAGTCACTTGGAGGCTAACTGCAGTTATCCCATCTGCACCCTTCTGTCGAATTAGGACATAATCATGTCCATGTTCAACTTTGCCTTCACAATTTTCCTGCATTCACTAACATAAACTTACTGTGCTGTCCGATTATTGTTTTAGACAAAAATTGTGCAAAGTAAAGGGGCATCATACAGGCCCCTCTGATTGGACAGACAGTATATCAGTCAACCCCCGGGCAAGAGGTCAATTACTATAAGATTTGCAAAATGAAGGACTGATACTTTAGGGTGATATACTGTATGTTTCAGTGATCTCTAAATCAGATTACGTAAACACCAAAACCACTTTCCTAGGCTGAATAATGCTATTAGGGATCTCATCACTAAACATATGCATGGTCATCAGGGTCTCCCAGGGTTCCTGGGCGTCTCCGTGTCGGCTGACAGTTCATTACAGTGGGAGCATGGAAAATAAATAGCACTGGTCTTCACTGGCTCCTCTCAAGGTTAATCTGACCATTTAGTTCATGCTTAGTGAAGGAACAGATTTAATTAGTGGAGGGACTTTTCAGAGACTTCTTTTGGGTGGCGAGATGGCATCTGGCCCCTGACATTCATCATATTCAAACTTGCTTTGCTGCAGCAATTTAATGATAGACCCACCTGTGTCTGGCGTGTGTGTGTGTCTATGTGTGTGTGTTGTGTTTGTGTGTGTGTGTGTGTGTGTGTGTGTGTGTGTGTGTGTGTGTGTGTGTGTGTGTATTCCCATGTGTTTATTCAGATGCATGCCTCTGTGATTGGTATGGTTCGCCTTTTGAATTCAACACCAAATAACCTACATATATGCTCAGCCTGACCTGGATAGGCATATGTCTTCCATGTCTCATGCATACGCATCGTACTGCCGTATATGTAATCACGTGACTAAAGTCAACGGTCATGGCTGTTCTGCAAGCAAGTGAGCATGCAGGATCAGAGTTATAGATCACTGTCCATGTCTTTTGCGGAACCAGACCTAATATGATATGGACCCAGCCGAGCTGGGCTACGTGCACATCGGTCAGTCTCTGTCTGAGAGATAAGAGCGCTGATAAGGCCGACCACGGCGTTGTGAATTCTACACTCCAGCACCATGCGTTCCATAGGGAGCCAAATCAAAGCAGCTCTTCTGACGTCACATTCATTTCAATCTGACAAGACACATCAGGGGAGAGCCAGTGAGAGAGAGAGAGAAAGAGAGAGAGAGAGATTGAGAGAGAGAGATAGAGTGAGTGAGATAGAGTGAGTGAGATAGAGAGAGAGTAAAAGTGAGTGAGATAGAGAGAGAGAGAAAGAGAGAGAGTGTGTGAGTGAGTGAGTGAGAAAGAAAGACAGAAAGAGAGCGAGAGAGAGAGAGAGAGAGAAATGTTATGAAAATCGGTGAAGCTTCGAAAGTTTGGAGGAGTAAATATTCCATGTATTCAAAGTCTGGCTCATTATGGCGTCTTAGGTTGGTGCCCTTTCCCAATCAGACCCACACGGACTCCTTACGACTTGGAAGCAATTAGCTCAGTGTTTGAGGAGGCGCAATGAGACAGGTCTCTGGTCTGTTCCTGGTTACCTGAGACTGTGAAATGAGTGGTATGGCCTTGATCTGACTGTGCAAGGGTATAACAGTCTGCATGCATTATTCAGCTCTGCAGACCTTCCTTGGGCTGTGTATGAGTAATGATGTCCTGTCAATCATGGTGATCAGTAAGTGAATGGCCTCTGGCATAATAATAAGTCGTATGAAATCAGCCTCCCTTCGTAATAACATGTTTGTTTGGTACACAAGTTACGTCCCTATCCATGGTGGCTGGCTAAATCAACTTGCATTTTTCAGCAACACCCTGTTTGATAACTCTGGAATAAACTTCATACTGTCATGTCAGTCATACACATGCCAGGGCAGCTGCCATGGAGTCAAATGTTTTTTTGTTTGTTTGTTTTGAGCATCTTTTTAGATATTCCGAATTTCATAGTCTATAGTCCTTTCAAATCTTCTAAGAAAATATGGCAGAATCCTGGTGCTAGTTGAGGGAGGACACAAATGCATGATTCACAGACTCAAAAACAAACTTCACTCACGATTCAAAACATGGCCGAACATTACAGTGACAATTCAACAATGGCGAAGCAAAGACCTGAACACACACAAGGGATTAAATACAAATGACTGAACTAGGACGAGGCACCAGAACAAGGAAGGAGGCCCTACAAAAGGGAGGTGAACACAAGGCAAGAATCAATAATGAGACTAATGATCAAGAACAGGTGAGGGACAGACACACAGGCACAGGCACAAGAACCAAAAGCACATGGAACACTTGTGCTGTGTTCGGAATGTCTCCTTTAAGATGGTTCCCATCTGAATGAAATGACCCGGACATGAGTAAGGGATAATGTATAGAACGCCGGTCATTATTATCGGAAAATAAGTCCCGACAGGGCAAACAGGTCCCGCGTTCTATATATTATCCCACTTATGACATGGCTACTTGCCAAAACAAAAAAACTCCACATGCTATGACTCTTTACATTTATTTGTTACCGTTTCATCGTGACTTTTGCAGAAACAAATGAAGTTGAAGTGAAATGAAGTTCCATTGCAAGAAGTAACCGGACTATTTGCGGAGTGATATGAAAGATGTGAAAACACAAAACCTGTTTTCCTTGACAGCAGTCTGTTATGCTTAGGAACAGTCTGTTATCGAGGAATAGCAGACCACCAAACGTTGGGAAGGCCTATTCAAGTGAATGGAGCATTCTGCAGCATTATGAAGAGCTGTGTAATAATTAGTAACAAGAGCTGTTTGGATTCTCTGCATGCTAAGGAATTGAGCTTCAATGATTCCTTTCAAATCTCCTTTAGCACAGGGTACACTGAAGCATCTTTTGAAAGGAAAGGTGATAGTGACGCGCCACACACGCCATGCAATAACAACCAATCAACTTGACATAAATCAATATCACCTGCCTTCCCATAAGTGTAAGTAGAGTCAGATTCTCGTAACACCGCGGTTGTCATTTCCTAAGTCCTTACCTTATGCAGTCATCTTCATATCTGTCCTCGACCTCATGGCGGTTTACATCAAGGTCAAGGGAAAGTCGATAGAAAAAGCAAAAGGACAGAAAATCCCAATTCTGCCTGGGACTAAAAAACAGCAGATAAACAGAGAACACATGGCAAAGCAGGTAGTATGCAAGGGGTATGGACATGAGAAAAGACAAGCACATGGGGCAAGTTCAAAGTCATCACATTCTACTCCATTCTGCTATGGTTTCCTGATTGTTGGGTAAATTGTTTGGCTTTTGAGATAGTCATTCTCCCATTTGGTGGGTGTATCAGAGGTGAATACAATCCTGCTAAATTAAAAAGGCACTGAACACAGTATATCCTCCTAGAGTTATTTACAGATTAAAGACATGATTGAAAAGCTTAAAAAATAAAACCTATATTCATTTCAGAAAACCACAGTCTTCTCAGCTCCACTTCGATCAACGCAGTGTTCAACGCACCACTGTTTGTGTTGAATCAAATGCACCACTGTTTGTGTTGAATCAAAACGCACCACTGTCTGTGTTAAATCAAACACTTTGCAACATTTTGTTCGTCTTGAACTCACCCCTGCAGGGCTGCCAACTTTTCAAAAAACCTTGGAGTGAGATTTGGTGGGGCCTTTGCTGCGGAAATTTTTATTTGGCTCATTCAGCATTATTACCGTACAGTAAAAAAACATGTACATCAGTGGTTCTCAGGTGTAGGGACCAGGGTCTCAGAGTTTAATTAACATTGGTATCAAAGGGATCGGCCTGAACCTGCATTCATCTGATGCTGTGTCATCCTAAGGGTGTTTTGTAAGAATTTAAGAAATGTTTGTATATTTTAACTTTTAAATGCATCAATCAGGTGCACTTTCAAAATGAAGTCAGAGGTCAGGCTTGCTTATTTTTATGGAAATATTTGTGCTGTAGCCTAAGCTATTTTGCACTTCAGAATTATAACCATGCACACACAGGTGGAATAGTTATGGTGATATATATTGCAATAAGTTCACAACCACAAAACATATATGCTACATTTCACAGTTCAGAAATGTTCAAAAATGTGTGTACATTTCAGCACTCCATTAAATTATGCAGAAGTGGTCACCTGTGTTAAGGTAATGGCCATAGCCTATAGCCTACATGCTCTTCCTTTTTCAGGATGTACCCATATCTGGGAACGTATGATGTGAATGTTTGCATATGGCTTATGTCAGGCTTTATATCAATATTTGTGTCTCATTATTTGATTTTCTTCATATTTTTGCATTAATGTCACTAGGAAGCATAGAAACATATTCATTTATCTGTGTAAGTCTGTTTGGCTGGAACCTGACAATATAAGAACCATGATAGTGGGATAATCTATGGCTGAGCAATTTACAAAAATGTATGTAGGCCTACTGACAAATAGTTTACAATAGAATACATTATAATTTCTCCCCAATGAGGCTATGTAGAAATGTGTTGCAATTTCAAAACCAGATTACTCAGGAACCACTTATTGCACAGAGGCATGCTTTATATCCTCGTATTCAGTACGGTTTGCTGTTTATTGTGATATTGGGTTTGCCACGTGTTGTGTGAAGGGTTAGTGAGATATTTAACCGAGAGTAA
>NC_055971.1:27834113-27899113 GCF_018492685.1 Alosa sapidissima | reverse complement strand
TCTATTTTCAACAGCTTTCAAAGACCTCTGATTTATTTTTGTCAAACTCTCATACCCTCAAGGATTTCAAGGGCCCATGGGAAACCTCCACCTGTATTGAGCCGCAAGCATCTGCCGGTCAGGGTCTACCTGGAGAGTTCTTTCCGGGATGGTAAATGAGCATCTCCAGGATGGAGTTTGCTTCGAGCCCAACAACTCCATATAAGGGTATTATGTGGTTGTGCAGTTAGGCTAGGTATGGGGATGCTTTTAGGTTTAGTAAGTAATGGACAATGCCCAACATATATGGAGAGATTCTTCTTCTTTTTCTTCTTATAATAATAATAATTTCATACATTGATTATGATGTTTAAATCATTATTTGCCCATTAACTGTAGCCTACATTAGGTTAGGTTTACAAAAACAAAACTTACATAAACCTATATATATTGTTTTTACATGATAAAATCCTTTGTGACTTGTACATGACAAGACATAAAACAACACCTATCTCAAAAGTCCCTGAAAGGCTCTGAAAAGTTTTAAGGATATAGCTCTCAAACCCCAATCACATCAGGTGTTTGGGAGGTCCGTCTCCCGTACTAAGATTAAATGCCTGTCTGCAGTAGGAGTTTTGCTTCCAGCCACACGGCTTCACATTGAGTCAGTGAGTCTACTCGGTGTGTGTGTGTGTGTGTGCGTGTGTGTGTTTATGTGTGTGTTTGCATGTGTGTGCCTGAGTGTGTGTGTATGTGCCTGTGTGTCTGTGTTCATGTGTGTGTGTGTGTGTGTGTGTGTGTGTGTGTGTGTGTGTGTGTGTGTGTGTATGTGCGTCTGTGTTTGTGTGTGTGTGTGTGTGTATGTGCGTCTGTGTGTGTGTGTTTGTGTGTGTGTGTGTGTGTGTGTGTGTGTGTGTGTGTGGAAGGGGGGATGAGTGAATGGTGCTGTCACTGTGCCAGAGGATGGCTGCAGGAGGCCTATGGTTGTGACGGTGGTGGTGGTGGTGGTGTATGGAGCCTCCCATGGAGGTGAGAAGGGACCGGAGGAGAGGAGCCTGCCTGAGGGGGCCCTGCTGAATGAAGGCACTCTGCTCCAGACACTCAGCCACTCTGCTCTGATGCGCTGGTAGAGAGCAGCTTTGAATTCCCCAACAGGCTCAGGCACTGCACCAGCACAAAGGTATGGTATTACAGTGAAGAGGAAGGACTTAGAGCTCTCTCTCTCTCTCTCTCTCTCTCTATCTCTCTGTGTGTGTGTGTGTGTGTGTGTGTGTGTGCGTGAGCTACCCAAGCAACAACATGTCCAAACACAGAGCTGGGCTGTAGCATATTTATAACTGATGTAATGAAATGCAAATAAGACTTAGATGCACTACTGCTTTCACATTGATGCATGGGGGGGGGGGGGGATAGCCATCTTGGATTTCGAGGTCAAGTTCGGTGAGGCTTCCCCAACTAGGGGTTGTTCTAGTTAAAAATCCCAACTTGCATGTGTTCTGTTTCTCCCTAGTCTGCAGCAGCTTCTCCATGTGTGCTCTTCGTGCTGCTCTCGCTGTGTTCCGTGGTGTGTCCGCCCAGCCCAGCCTCCCAGCAGTAATGTGTGTGATGTGTCCTTAGAAAGACTCCGAGTCGCTAATGCACTACGACACGAGGACAAGCCAGCGCTCTCCAGCGACCTCATTTTTAGCATACAGACCAAGGCCCACGAAAGAGGCAGCATCTCTCCCTCTCTCCTTCTGTCCAGCATCTCTATCACTTTCTCTCCCTCTCTCTCCTTCTGTCCAGCATCTCTCTCATCACTTTATCTCTCTCTCCTTCTCTCACTCTCTTTCTGTCCAGTATCTCTCTCTCTCTTTGTCTATGTGTTTGTCTGTGTCTCTCCATCTCTTTGTGTCTCTCATCTCATCTCATCTCTCCATCATCACTGCTGATCAGGCTATCGCACCTCTCCCCCACATGGTGACCATGAGTAGTGTGGCAACAATGGCTTCAGCCAACGCCATCAAGTCAAGTCAAGTCAGTTTTATTTGTATAGCGCATTTAACGTGCACAGAGTGCAACCCAAAAGCGCTCCACATATAAAGACATTGTCATTGACACATAGACTAACAAAGACAATAGCGGACAGAGCGGCGTAGTCGCCAGCGTACCCGTGACACCAAGACATAGAACTACATTTAAGAAATAACAAACGCAAAAGATGCCGGACGGAGCGGCGTAGTCGCCAGCGTACCCGCGACACCAAGACATACAAGACAGACAACAAACAAATTAATAAATAAATTAAATAAAAAATAAAAATAAAATTAGTCCAATTTCCAACCGGCTGAAAATGTCCAAGGGCAATGATGACTCGCGTGAAACTGCGCACAGCTGCATGCAACGCCAACATAGTTCTTTACACTCACTGGCAGTCTGGAGATAACGTGAATGTTAGGCCTTGTTATAGTCTGGATATCACTGGAAGCATAACAGTCCGAAGTCATGGGCGATCTTGTAGATCAGCAACTTGGTGGACTTTTAACAGCGACCGTTTGTTGGTCCGTAACGCAGAGTTCTTCAACGTTAACGTTAACGTTAGTCTGCTCAATCCAGACTCCAGGCAGTTGGCATGGCAGCTCACTGGTCAGAAACAGCTCGGCGGCCTCAGCAGATCTTTCTCAGAGTAGCTCCAGCTGCTGTCCCGAGAAATCCCCTCGACCAGACAGTGAAGTGCAGCACCGGCTCACAGATGGATGGGAAGGATGTAAGAGGCCCAGGACAAAAGCTAGCCATAGCAAGCTCCCAATGGACAGACGTTAACAACATCAGCCGACTTGAAAGCAGTAAAAAGGACTAAGAGAATAACACGAAAACTATCAAAAATAATGTAAATAAAGAGAGAAAACATTTAACTAGACAAATCAATACAAAAAATAAACGTGACATTACATAAAATTGCGAACATTACATAAAAACAAACAAAAACATGATGCCAGACGGAGCGGCGTGTCTCGCCAGCGTCCCCGTAACCTAGCAACATTGTGTGTGTGTCTCAGTCTCTAGCCACACGACAACCCTCACAGAAGCACCCCTCCTCCTCCTCACCCTCCACTCCCCTCATCCCCCCCATCATTTCAGCGGATCAAGTAAGTTATCTTTTAAAAAAACTACATCCTCGTAAGGCAGCCGGGCCTGACAGACTGTGTCCAAGGCTGCTCAAGGCATGTGCTGCTGAACTGGGGGAGTCACTGAAGCACATCTTCAACTGGAGTCTACGTCTCGGACAAGTTCCAGCACTGTGGAACACGTCATGTCTCACCCCCGTCCCCAAGAAACCACACCCCAGCGAGCTTAATGACTTCAGGCCTGTCGCTCTAACATCACATGTGATGAAAACAATGGAGCGACTGGTGTTAGGTATGCTCAGACCCCAGGTACGCCATGCACTAGACCCTTTACAGTTTGCATACCAGGAGAAAGTGGGCGTGGACAATGCCATCACTTATCTTTTACACAGGACACATTCTCACCTAGACAAGGGGAAAAGTGCTGTGAGAATCATGTTCTTTGATTTCTCAAGTGCTTTTAACACCATCCAACCCCTCAGACTGGGAGACAAGCTCTTGCAGATGGGTGTGGACGCTCACCTGGTAACCTGGATTACAGATTACCTGACCGAGCGACCACAGTTTGTCAGACTGAAGAACTGCCTCTCTGACACTGTGATCAGCAGCACCGGAGCGCCACAGGGAATTGTGCTCTCTCCAGTCCTGTTCACCCTGTACACATCTGACTTCTGCTACAACACTGAGTCATGCCACATGCAGAAGTTTTCTGATGATACTGCAATTGTGGGGTGTATTAGGGACGAGCAAGAGGAGGAGTACAGGAGCCTGGTGGAGGACTTTGTGCAGTGGTGCAAACTCAATCACCTTCAACTAAACACTTCAGAGACCAAGGAGATGGTGGTGGATTTCCGCAGGTCTAAGCCCGCTCTGCTACCAGTCTCCATTGATGGGGTCAATGTGGAGGTGGTAAGCACCTACAAGTATCTGGGTCTCCACCTGGACAATAAACTGGACTGGTCAGCCAACAATGATGCACTCTACAAGAAAGGACAGAGAAGGCTGTACTTCCTGAGGAGGCTGCGGTCCTTCAATGTGTGCAGCAAGCTCCTCAGGATGTTCTATCAGTCTGTTCTGGCCAGGGCCCTCTTCTATGTAGTGGTATGCTGGGGAAGAAGCACAAAGAAGAAGGATGCTGGGCGACTTGACAGGCTGGTAAGGAAGGCTGGCTCTGTAGTGGGAGCTGAACTGGAGTGCATCACTTCAATATCTGACAAAAGGACCCTAAACAAACTGATCAACATCTTGGACAATGAATGTCATCTGCTCTACAGCACTATCAAAAACCAAAAGAGCTTGATCAGCTGGAGACTTTGCTCACTGCCATGCACAACTGAAAGGCTGAGGAAGTCATTTGTTCCTAGGGCCATTGAACTGTTCAATGCCTCACTAAAGGGAAGAGGAGAGATAGACTTCTCTGCTTAGTCTGTCTGCCTCTCCACCCTCTCCATGTCCATGTTTGAGTACTGACTGCCCACTACTGCTTACTACTGTTTTACTAATGTACACAGCCTAATGTTTTCACTACTGTTTTACTGCTACACTGTCTTTCATGCTATATTAGCACACATGATCAATGGCTGCGGTCAGGCTTCTGCTACAATACTGAATGAATGAATGGCTATAACCCTATTACCTCAACCTGTTCTTGCACTGAAATAGTTTTTTATTTTACCTTGTCTACATTATACTTTACTCTCATATTTGTCCATATTATTTATGCTGGTCTCTAGACCTTATACTCTTGCACTGTTGCACTGTTGGACTAATGTTGGACTACTTTTTGCACCTTCACCATGACTCTCACTCTCTTGAGCACCTTGCCATGCACACATAACTAAGGACTATGGTTGGACTACTGTTTGAACCTTCACCATGACACTCACTCCCTTTAGCACCTTACCAGTCCCGGCCCTGTCACTACAAGCGTCTTATGCTTGATCACCCTCAAGCACATTGGACTTTCTTAATTTAATTTATATAGTGTATTTCGTATTTAGTTTTGTTAGTTTTCTTATCTTTCTTATCTTCTACTGTCTTTATTGTACAGTGGAGTTTAGTTAAATGTTTATACTTATACTTATGTTTACCATTTCTTCTGTAAGTGCATGTTGTGTGTGATGTCTGCATGCTACAGAGACCCTTGAATTTCCCCTTGGGGATCAATAAAGTATCTATCTATCTATCTATCTATCTATCTATCTCTCTCTCATTTTCTCTCTCTCTGTTCCTCTCTCTCCGATACTCTTGCTCTGCAGTTTAGGAACAAAAATGTGAACTAAAAGCCAGACATTAAGACAGTATAATTCAGCCTTGTTGGTCAAATGGAGCCTTAACACTAATGTCTGTGGTTGGTCTTTGTCTCTCTATGGAGCGTTTTGCCGCTTACAGGAGACATCTATTCTGGCAGCTTTTCCCCAGAAAGGACCAAACGTTTATAACAGTCTTCTCCACCCCATGCTGTTTGTGTTTATCCTTAATTCATAAGCGTCTGCAATGGGTGATCCATGGTTTTTAAGCAAGACTCGGTTCTATTAAAACCGACACAATCAAGGCTTATTATGGGGGAAATGCATAACCGTAAAGAACACCCCCCCCCCCTCGGTCGAGGCCTTGGCTGCAGTTTTAATTGAAATCAGCGCTGCAAGGAGACGGGTTTGAAATGAGAAACTGTAAAATGGGAGCAGGAGCAGATGTCATATCGGTCTCTTCAAATTAGGTGCCGGCGAAAACAGCCCAATAAAAATCCCCTCACTATGGTGATTCTCGCTCAGGCTATCAGTGGGTCTGCCGCACCCCCCCACCCCCACCCCCCTCCTCCACACACACACACACACACACACACACACACACACACATTGTACAGCCCTGGCGGGTTTTCCATCAACTGCAGTAGGTGTGTGGGCTGAGACTGAGACATCCGCAGCTAAAACCTGCTGCTGTCTCTCTTATTCCTCGCTGTTGATTCATGAAATTCATTTATTTATTTATTTACTCATTTTGCTAATCTAAATCTAAATCTAATTCAGATCTGACATGGATGTCCTGACTCTGATCACGCTCTGAGTAGGGGCTGTGCCAGGATAAGTGCAGTGCCGCGGGAGACGGGCGTTCACAGCTCGGGTTCGGGTCGCTCTGATCTTCAGCCTCCTTTAGTGATCCAGGAGGCTATCACAACAGAGCAGGTGTTATCCTGGTGTGGGTTATACACACACAAGGATGGACACACACCCTCCACACACACACACACACACACACACAGACACACATAAACACACACACACACACACAGACACACATAAACACACACACACACACACAGACACAGAGACGCACAACACACGCACGCACAAACGCATATACACACAAATACATGCTCACACGACACACAGACGTGCACAGGACCACATATACAAAGACACAGTGATGCGCACACTCATGAACACACATAAATAAACAAGTACACACGCACACAAGCAAACACGCACAGGCACACGTGTGTAGACACATAAACACACACACACACACACAGCCCAGTCTCAACACTGCCCAGCCTCTCCCCATCTGTTCCGTGCATCACAGACTAAACAACAGATGAGATGCGATGAGGGGAAATTGTTGAAAGGCTTTTAGGGAAATATTTCACTTGGATTTCTTTAAAGCTTTATGGCCACTCAGATAATTAGCTTTAAGGGCATTTTTAACCCCATCTTGGTTGGTAGCAAACCAACTCTACATTCTTTACTTCACCGATCAAAAGAAGACTAAGACTAAGCTTCCAAGACCTTTCATGTATGCCAGCCCTCTTGTATCCTTGGGATCCGGCACTACCCTTATATACATTGTATATTGTGTATAATGGCACAATATATATTCTGTTATTCAGAGTTATCAGGAGCAATACTTCCTTTCTCACTTCCTTCCCAGAGCGGCAAGCGAGGCACATACATGTCTTTTGAGGTGTTCTGATTGGTTAATACGGCCACATTGTGTTGAAGTGTTAAGGTAGAGAATATGAGGCCCCGGCAGGTCTCCGAGTCATTTACATAATTCTTAGACATATAGACATATCTATTTCTGGACAAATTACAGACCAGGATATATAGCAGAGCAATGACATTTCATTGTGCATGTGTGTCTCATCATCTTTCTGTCTGTTGACATAATGCATCAGAATGGAAAGGCTTGTCACTTCATTATAATCTTTGGGAGATAATCAATTCTTTTGGCTGAAACTCCACAGGGCTTTGGTACAGTCTCTCCCACGGAAAAGAGACTTTTCTGTATCGGAGGTATTGTCAAGAAACGCCCTGACAAGGATAATAAAGAGAAATGCTTGTGTATATTGAAATGGAATAGATGCTGAACACTGCACCATTGAGAGAAAACACATACACAGAAAAAAAAAACATTAGTGCTGTCTCTCTCTCTCTTTTGCAAATATTGAAAGATGACTATTGAGTTGTTTAAATTCTCAGAGGAAGGTACCTTGTACCATGTGGAGAGGCCAGAAATAGACACACAGTAACTGCTCACCGTGGCAAAAAAAGGCCATACTTATTACATCATGCATAACAGATGGCATTTCTGTTTCCTTGTAACAAACATTATGACCCTTAGGTGCCACCGTAGCACAAGTTTAAAAGGCTGCAGCCAGAAATACAAAACCTGGGCTACAATAATGAGGCACTAGGTACTTTCAGGTTTTATATGACAAAGAAGATGTGGTGATCAAACTGAATCCTCACCTAATCATATCAGCTGACTTGTAAACTAGGGGTCCAATAACTTGTGTTTGGTTTGGGTCTCAGGTAACACACATACCAATAAGCCCATTCCTGCTAGTCACGTTGGATAAGAGTGTTGGATAATAAATAATGTTAAAAACTCAACTTCAGTATAACATAGACACACAGAGGCACACACAGAGAGAGCGAGATAGAGAGAGAGACAAACACACACACACACACACGAAATGTGAGAACAGCAATTCCAAAAGTGCCTGCAGTGAAACCAAAAATGTTAGCGGTAGCACAGTCAATCCGTTTTTGAGTGCCACTGAAAAAGCAGGCTACAAAAACGGTCTTTCTGAACATGGTGACCTGGGTATCAACACTTTTCTTTTCTCCCTTGCCTCTCTCTCTCCTTCCACAAACACTCTCTTTTCTTCCCTGCCTCTTTCTCTCTCTCTCTCTCTCTCTCCTCCCATCAACACTAGCTTTTCCTCCCTGCCTCTCTCTCCTCCCTTCAACACTTCTTTTCTTCCCTGCTTCTCTTCTCTCCTTCCATCCGGCGGCAGGTGCTCTGAAATATCATGAATGTGGCCACAAAGCCGCCCGATTGAGGCTGTCTGAGGAAACTCACACAACAACCCATTTTCTCAGCGGGAAGGCTCCAGTGGTGAGCGAGCGGTGGTGGTTGGCAGCCACCGACCGCTCAGTTCCACCAGCAGAGGGAAATAGACGGAGGCAAGTGAAACCTCTCACCAGGACTGCGTTATGCACCATTAATTTTACACGCCGGCCCAAATGAGACGTTGATGGTTGAAATGAGACGTGCTAGATGATGGCTTCAATGTTCTGTTCTGGAGTGCCTGAAGGTACCAGGTGTTTAGTGGTTATTAAAAAGACTTCCAGGGGAAGTCCATTAAAGTCTCTCTTTCAAAGTCACTCTTTTTAATTCTGCTCAAAGCTGCATCGACCCACCCACCTCTCTCTCTCTCTTTCTCTCTCATTGTTATCTCTCCCTCTCTTTCACTGTTTTTAAAAAGGTATGGTACTCGAAGTATGGTATTGTAGTGTGGAAGCAATGATTTTACTAATAGTATTGTAAATATGGCGAAAAAGGTATTAAATTGTGTGGTGATGGTGATGATCTCCTTATTCTTTGCATGTTGTCATTATTGCTTTTTGAGTAAATGCCAAACCATTGTTATTTGATTAAATGCCAATGCAAAAATTGTTTGAACATAATGTTCTTCAGGTAAAGTATTCTGTATATCTGTCACGTCGTGGGATGTCATCTTTTAATAAACTTTTGTTAATGTTACATGGGTTGTGAGATATTTTGAAACCTTACTGGCTTGTATGACCTAAAATATTCCCTCTGTAAAAAAAAGAAAGTGTCGGAGATGCACTTAGCAGTCTTCTCACTGCCTCAGCCTTGGCACATCTGTCTAAAGGCCAGTATACCTGAGTCATATAAATGTGATAATTTGTCTTAAATGTCAGACCAATCATCACGAACGACACGACTTCTGCCTAAACCCCTAGTGAAGCTGTCACCGTGACAGCGCCGTTTCATAACGATGCGTGCAGATTGGGTGCAAGGTGCTTCCGCAGTGGAAGCAGAAATAAACCAACATCCCCCAATTGTTTTTCTTTGGAACTTTTGTTTTTTTTTCCGTTGTTGTTTACGCGAGTGTATATATGGGCTTGGATGGGCAGTGCATCACAACCCTGTTCTTGAAGTGCCTCTTTCATCAAGCTGAAAAGGAGGACAAAGTATCCAGCTGAGGGAAACTTGCAAAGACACAAAGAGGCATTTATTTCGGGTAATGGGATTTTTGTCAGTACATAATGTACACAGAGAAGCTTGTCACAGCAATCACTAGATAGTGAATGACAGGGGACATTATCTGCCAATGCGTTTGCAGTGTGTGGGCCGAAATTCTGTTTATGTGCCTATTCAAAGCACTGCCTCTCTGGTGGTGAGAGCAAATGCTGCTACGCTGACCTGAATTGGCCCAGAGGGGCTGTGTTGGTACGCGTCAGTGTCGGTACCGGCGACAGCACCTGCAGCACCAATCAGAGCGAGCAGGAGATGAAGGAGCCCCCCCCCCGCTTGCGTGCATGGAGATTGACCAAGGTGTCGTTGGCAAAGCGCCAGGGACTTTCCAAAAAAAAAAAAAAAAGATAAAGCGGGTTTCCATGGAGACTGTGGCCTGTCGGCGGCCACGTGAAGTAGAGGCAGAAGAAATGACAGGTCAATAGGCCTGTGGCGTGGCGTTTCCAAGGGCCGACTCGACCCGCAGCGTGACGGTGTGGAGGACCTCACACTCTCGAACCGCAGGAGACAGAGTCGAGGACGAGATAGCAGACAGGAAGAGCAAGAGAGAGCGGAGATGGAGAGAGGAAGAGAGCAGAGAGGAAGAGAGAGAGATAGAGGTAGAAAGCAGAGGAAGAGAGTGAGAGAGGGAGAGAGAGAGAGCAGAGAGAGAGAGAGGAAGAGAGCAGAGAGAGAGCAGAAAAAGAGCAGAGAGAGAGAGGAAGAGAGCAGAGATAGAGAGAGAGAGAGAGAGAGGAAGAGAGCAGAGATAGAGAGAGAGATAGAGCAGAGAGAGAGAGATAGAGCAGAAAGGTAGAAAGCACAGAGGAAGAGAGGGAGAGAATAGAGAGGGAGAGAGTGAGGGAGGGGGGGTGGTGGAGCAGCTGCTGGATGTATGCTGCACTGATGAAGGACCCAGGGCGTCCAGTGGAAAAAAATGATTCTGCCAAATCGGACGCGTCCCATGTCTCTCGCCAGTTTTGTTTCAGCAAGCTGGAGAAATTAACTTAGTGTGGTGAACAAACGACTGTAAAAAAAACACAGACTGCATGGACGGCGAC
Organism: Alosa sapidissima; assembly: GCF_018492685.1. Taxonomy (NCBI): domain Eukaryota; kingdom Metazoa; phylum Chordata; class Actinopteri; order Clupeiformes; family Clupeidae; genus Alosa; species Alosa sapidissima. Next base: position 27,888,420 of record NC_055971.1, on the reverse strand, counting down.
ACGTACTTACTGTGCAGTAATGAGGCCAAAGTTGGTCTAACATCCTGGCAAAACCACCTGAGTCTGCGCAGAATCTGCCTTATTTGGCTGCGTTTTTGTGTTCCTTGCGGTGGGTTCACTTTTGACTGGCTGTATGTTGGCCATGTGTCTTACAGCCAATGGTAATTAGACCCCGGAGAGCCTTGACATTAGCCACATCTGGCTGAAGCCTGGCTCCAATCTGGCCCAGACATGGCATCCTTAATGTAGGCCTGATGTGTTTCATAGTCAACTATTGTCAGGGATGTTGGGTTTCCGGTGTTAAATAGGCCCTATGGCATATATGTTCTGCATAATTACAGGGAACCCAGGAGAGAAATTAAGCCCATATTATGCAAGACTGGTGTCTACATAAAAGCTCCCTTGGCAATGTGGTGAAACTAAACAAAATGAAAAGCCTAAAATCAAATGCTTCAGAGTACAATTACTTTTTTTATTACATTATAATGCCATTAAAGCTTTCTATTATGCTTGTTATGCCTGACTAGATTAATCCACTGGCCTGATAATGCAGTACTTGTAATGGCAGCCTTTTAGAAAGGAGTATCCATCCATCCACTAATCCACCCATCCATCCACCTATCCATCCATCCATCCATCCATCCATCCATCCATCCATCCATCTGTCCTACCATGCATCCATTCCTGCCCTCCCTCCTGTGAGGTGTTATTTGCGGCTAGTGCAGTTAGGTTGTTGTGTAAGTGCTGAGTGTTAAGAGTTTGTTTCCTCCCAGGCACCTCACAGGATGTGTGGTTGCTTATCACCCTGAAAGTGCAGTGCTGAGCAGGGGATATTTGTTACCATACACGTAATTCACATCAGGAAGAGGCGAGGGGAAAGGGAATCACTTGCACCTGCTCTAAGTAAGTGCTAAGGGTATTACACAACTGCTATCTACTCTCAGGTAACTCATGAGTGCTTATTGTGCTGGTCCATTATGCTCCATTGTGTAACCGGCAAGAGACTATTTATGAAGAGAATATTTAATATCTATCTAATGAACCTGCATAGAGGGTGCCTTGTGATTACATGATAACCCAAGGTTATCTAATCCTGATAGTAATCTGACCCCCAAGTCCAAAATATGTCTAAATATGTCCAGATATCTATTCTAAATCTATTTTCTTTTCTCAACTACATGGAACCAACATATTTGGGTAGGTTGTTAGAAGATTAAAGTTGGACCAAAACCAAGACATACTTTTTCAAGGTGAAAAAGATGACTTGGTGTGGTGCAACTGTAGTTCAATCTGTTCATCATCAATATGAACCAACTCCAGACATGTCAAATCTATGATAAAAAATGACTCGGCGAAACCCTGGTTGCACCCTTGATTAATATACATTAACATTTTTTAAAAAATGGTTTGACGAGAACATTCTGGTTCAGCTTTGAACGCATTCTAAAGTTATGCGATGTTCTCAGTAAATACAGACTGATGACTGTCTACAAGGCTGCTCACTCCCCCCACTCTCTCTTTGATGTTGTTGGCTAATTGGTAAAATATTTATTTATTTCTGGAAGAAAAATCTACAAAATAAATATTTTTTTAAAAGGAGGAAAGAAAAAAAGGACTTAAGATATCCTTCAAGCTTAGCCGGAACGCTTCTGACTCATTAGCGGAGTCATTGAGAATAATAAATATCTGGAGGGATGCTCTTCAATTGATATTCAATCACTCGTTAAGGCAGAAGACACCTCAGACATTACTGCTCATTCTCCAGCTCCACAGGTTTCAACCAGGTCTAATTAAACCTGAATCAACGGTGGTCTGCTACTTAGCATTTAAAACGTACACCAGACACTCTGGACGCCATGTCAACGGAGCCGGATTGGGCCGAGATCCGGAGTTGGCCCTGGCGTTGGTTGGAGCTGTTTGGGGCATGCGCTGCCCCCAGTGGGAGGGAGGAGTTACGATTATGCCAACTCAGCAGCGAGTACCTCCATTTGGCTTAAATTAGAAAGCTGTAACTGCCCCGGAGTTATTGATGATTATTTTATTTCCTCGGATTATTGACTTAAGTCGTTAAGAGACGCCGCAGGAGGCGTGTGGTGCGTGGGCAGGGGCAATGTGGGGGTTTACTCGAGATGATTTCCTCAGGATGTGGAAGTGCTCTCCGATTTAATGGAGACCCACTTTAACAGACACATTAGCAATCATTAGAGCCATGAAAACTTGATAGAAGTAGATCTTAACCTGCACTTGACCGCAGCCACAACAAACAGAAAGTGTTTGTTCATGTGTGCATTTATTTATTTATTTATTTATTTTTCGGCTGTTGTTGTTGTAGTCAGCAAACCCTATCACCATGCCCACCACATCCCCATGTGCAGGGGCTAGGCTAGTGTTCCTCTCAGGGTGCTCACGAGGACCTCCTCTTTAGCAGCGGGGGGGATCTGACGCCCAAGTCAAGGGCACACGCCGCACCGCACCGCACCACACCACACCAGTGTGTTTCCAGTGGTGGTGGGGGGGAGGGAACATTCCCACCGCCAGATTTTTCACAGCTGGTCAGAGATTCATACCATTGACCTTCAGCCCTGTAAGCTTCTGGGCTACAGTCTCCCAGCTCTCTGCCATGACCTCTTCTGCACTGACAGAACTGCACAAAATGGAGCGTGGGCTAAACCGCAGCGGAACTGTGAGATATGAACATGACTGCAGGACTAGCAGAGCGGCTAGTGTCCGGGGATCATGAGTCATGACCTCCCTTACTCCCCACATTTGACATGCTCAGGTTATAACATACATGCTGACATACCTGTGAGTCACACAGCTGCAGCCTTCACGTTGGGTTTAATCCAAAGTCCACGTACGTGAACCAAAGGCCACATACCACCACCACCTACAATTACCAATGACCAAGTATAACCATTGTGTCCTATGTGAATCTCAATGGAGAGATGGAATGCTACTCTTGTTACAGCCTTGCTCTCAGCAACCTCTGCCTTTCATGGAGAACCAGGACGTGTCATAATTCACCTGAGTGGAATCACATTATACTGTACGTGAATAGCTCAAGTGTGTGTGCTTGTATTTGTGTGTGTGTGTGTGTGTGTGTGTGTGTGTGTGAGTGTGAGTGTGTGTGTGTGTATGTGAGAGTGTGTTTGTGTGTGTGTGTGTGTGTATGTGAGAGTGTGTTTGTGTGTATGTGTGTGTGTGGTTGTGTGGTGTGTGTGTGTGTGTGTGTGTGTGTGTGGAAGGCGGCTGAACGTGAATAATCTCCATTGCTTCTCTTTGCAAAAATGCATGCCTGACCTTTCTGTAGTCTTTTGAGAAAAGCTGAAACATCCCACCTAACCCCCCTAGACCACACCCCTGGTGTTAAAACCCAGATAATTTTTCATTGTGGGAAAAGGTTGGGTATTACAAATCAGCTTTTGACAAGACTTACTACCGTCCCTCCTTATAACACCAGGATTATTCAGATACAGCCAGTCAAGCCACTAGGCTCGCTAAATCTAATTATGGCTCTACACTGGGTTTTTTAGAGAATAAAAAGACAAAATAAGGTAACACTTTATTTTAATGTGTCACTGTTACAGTGTACCTACCTAATTAGGTACAGTGGTACAACCTGTGTAACAACATGTACTATCATATGGAAGCATATGAGTAGCTTTATTCAAATGAGAATGCAATCTGCAATATGCAATTCAAAAAGACATTACATTATGCAATTGACAATTCATAATGCAATTTAATATTGCAATTTGCAATAATATCCAACAAATTGTATTTTAATCTGCAAAGTGACAATGAAATCCTAAAATCAATTCCAATAATATTGGTTAAAAAATAGAATAAACATGGATTGAATTGCATTCCATTTTGCCATGGTACTTCAGTCTCAAAATTCAAATGGCAATTAATTTTATTCAAATGGAAAAGAAAAAGCCCCGTGATTGCATTGCACTTTGGTCACGCTCTTTGTGTTGCAAAATTCAAATGGCCATTCAATCTGCCAAACGCATTGCAATCTGTCAAGTCACTCGTCAAGGTGGGAACTAGGCTACGTCACTTATATGCTTCCATACTATCAGGTACTATCATTGTACTTATCATTATCATTATGTATTTGTGGGTACCTACATATAGTTGTTACATTGTAATACTGAGTGCTTTTACAAAACTTTGCCAATTTGTTTAAATTTTCATCAGAGGCAAAGAGCTGACCTGAGACCTGCTGGATGGGGTAAATCTGGTCATGATAGATTTGATATAGAAATCATTCTTAGCTCCAGTCAAGGCCTCATTGTCTTCAGTGTACATGTAACAGCTGTGCTGCTACAACCTTGTTACTCTTTGATACAGTGGAATAAACCTATTAAGTGTACCAGTTAATTACTTACATGTACATATGACATGTATGTTATGTCTTCGATGTCTTGGAACAGGTCTACTAATTCACATGTACTGTGTGGTGTAACAGCAGACATGTTTCAACACATCAATTACAGGATGCATGACATCATTGACAGGATGTATATAATATGTCCATGTAAGTACTTAACTGGTACACTTTATTTTAATGGGTTTATTCCACTGTATCAAAAGAGTAATAAATGTGTACCAACACAGTTGATACATGTACTACAGTATGTAGGGTAATGGCAGACATGTTCCAAGACACCAATGACATAACATACATGTAATATGTAATTGTAAGTACTTAACTGGTACACTTCATTTTAATGGCTTTGTGCCACTGTATCAAAGAGCAATAAGTGTGTACCAACACAGTTGATATATGTACTATGTAGTGAATTGGTAGACCTGTTCCAAGACATCGAAGACACAACACAACATACATGTCATATGTACATGTAAGTAATTAACTGGTACACTTAATAGGTTTATTCCACTGTATCAAAGAGTAACAAGGTTGTAGCAGCACAGGTTGGAGCTAAGAATGGTTTGTATATCAAATCTATCATGACCAGATTTACCCCATCCAGCAGGTCTCAGGTCAGCTCTTTGCCTCTGATGAAAATTTAGACAAATTGGCAAAGTTTTGTAAAAGCACTCAGTATTACAATGTAACAACTAGGTACCCACAAATACATATGCAAGTACAATGATAGTACCTGATAGTACATGTTGTTACACAGGTTGTACCACTGTACCTAATTAGGTAGGTACACTGTAACAGCGACACATTAAAATAAAGTGTTACCCAAAATAACACAGTAAATCAGCTATTTATAAAAAAGGGTACTCTACTTATTCCTCAAGATGCACAGCTTAATTTCGCACATGACAACACATACTATTCACCATTAAATGTGGCACATTGTCTTAATTGTGAAATCCCTATGATTTTTTCACAGCAACTATTTGTCGCATTAAGGGTTCTATTGGTTAATAGGTTATTGTTAGAGTGTCATGTGTGCCCCTGTGTGTGTCTATGTGTGTGAATTGGTTGGGTTTTTATACATTGTGTGTGTGTGTGTGTGTGTGTGTGTGTGTGTGTGTGTGTGTGTGTGTGATTCAGTGTCTTGTGCCAGAGAGGATAGGGATGTTTCGTCAGGCAGCCTCATGCCATCTTTCCATCAATATTCTCCACAGCCGATTAGGAGCAGCGTCGTGTGCATATTAAACACTCACGTCAGAAGGCTTTTCTCTTGCACAGCAGCCACTCCACGACGCCTTCCACGTGTGTTTGTGTGTGTGTGTTTGTGTGTGTGTGTGTGTGTGTGTGTGTGTGTGTGTGTGTGTGTGAGTGAGTGAGTGAGTGAGTAAGTGTGTGTGTGTGTGTGTGTGTGTGTGTGTGTGTGTGTGCAGCCTTCCTCTCAAAGGATTTAATTTGACTGTCTCACCTGGTCCTGGGCAGCAGAATACCAAATCGTAAACGTGGGGCTGTGGACATGAGGAGGTGGGGAAGGGGGGCAAGAGTTTACTTCAAAAATCCCATTATTCCACAAACTCATGACGGCTCCCCGCGGACTGATGAGAACCCCCTGGCAACAGCCAAGTGGAAAGTGGTGAAAGGGCAAGAGTGCCCCCTAGTGGAAGAGAGACGCATGACAGGCATGTCTGCATCATTCCAGCCCACCCTCCCATTTTGAAATACAAGATGTCTTCCCACAGTGAGGCCGAGTCGTGTGCTGTGGAGTGTGGAGAATGTGCACTCACTGAGCAGAAATGCTGATAGTCATCAGATAATAATCTGTAACATGGTCAGAACATGGTCATCTGAACTGGCCAGACAGACATGATGTATATTCATGTCTCACTCATTTATGCCCACATGAATCTGTGCAAGGATGAGATAAAAACATAAGTGCTGTATTGTATAGTTTCTCTGTGCAAAAGGAGAGAATAGTATCTGGTGCTAATGTGGCTCATACTTCTTATCATCTTTTGATAGTGTGAAAGCTAAAATACTTCTTAGAGGCACTTTCTTAGAAAACCCTAGGAGTTATTTCACCTTAACATAACGTTTCCAAAATCATTTTGATGGCACATTACCTAATAACATGATGAACAGCACTTCTGCCATTGTCTGAGCAGCCTTCTATAGGTGATTACTGACCTAGCAACTTTCTGTGTTTGGCTAAGAACACTGCCCCCCTCCAAAATTGAAATAGAAATGGGCTGCTATGCTACAGGAATTCGGTGGCATCTTTCTACAGACTGCTGTCAGTGCGTTCCCTCTATATTCTATCGAAGTTAGCCTATGTTGCAAAAAATGCATATTTTGTTTGTTTATAATTGTGCTTCTCAACTGTAGGGGGACCCCGAGAGTAAAGCTTATTTAGTGCTGCTTTAACATGCATGCATTAGGCTGCAGATAAACATGGATCATAGAGTAAACTTGTACAGAGAGAGAGAGAGAGAGAGAGACAGACAGACAGACACACACACACATAACATGTGAGATGTAACAGACAGACACTTTTTGAGTTTCTAGAACAAATAAAAACAAATGTACTCATTTTTCACAATGTCATTGTGGATTTGCATTTAAAAACACACACAAGTTTCACCTTATCCTTCATCAAGATCACGCCCATTGGCCATGTTTTGAAATCCGATACCCAGGGATTACAAGCACTGGAGCACTGCTCTTGTCCTGAGTTGCTCCTTTCATACTGTTTAATACAGTACACTCTAAAACCACATGTTTCTATTCCAGAGAATTACACAGTTGTCAATAATGTGTCTTTTTACTCTATCCTGCTTTTTTCCTGTCCCTGCAGGCTCCTCATGTGGGGAAAAAAACATTACAAGTGAGGGGGAAAGGCATATTGAATGGAGACATAGGAAATTATCAAACATCACCTGACACACATTCACAAAGACCACACGGTTCCACCTTTTCTAACTGCCCAGCATGTAATGTGTCGCCACATGAGATGAGGAGGGAGGAGGCACGGGGAAGTGTTAGATGACACTAAAGAGCTGAAATGTGCCATTTGACGTGCACTGCTTTATTGCTGGAAGTGTTTTGTATAAATTGTCAGTTACTCATGAAAAGTGGACTGTCAAGCGTGGTGTGTTTCCATTCGCTGGGTTGCCAAATGACACCTAAATGGATGCAAATGTAGACATCACCACTTACAGCAGGTCCTATGTCTTCTGTCAGCAGCCTGTGTCCTGCATTCTCATTTACATGTGATGTGACTCTTATCCAAAGTGACTCAGCTGACGTCCGACACAAGCAAAAAACGTTCAAGCGATCAACGAGATAATATTGAGAGAGAAAGTGGTGTGAACATTCCACCTGATTCCACATTCCATTCAGATTCTCCGGAGAGGTAAGGTGCAAGGGTTTTTAATATTCATTTTTTTAATGTCATGAAGTGCATTAACTCACAATTATTTTTGCAAATACATTCCTGCAGGGTTGCAAGTTATACGTTGAAGTTCTCATTTGTGTAATCAAATGAAATTCCCCAGTGGGAAAGTTAGCTAGTTACCACTGTGTGAAAACAAAGCAAGTAACTGTGAAGCTAAAAAGCTAGAAAGCTAATTCCTGCAGTGGCATCACAGTGGTATAGTCAAGGCGATTACACTGTGAAATATGAGGCACATGACATTCAAATACTTTCCAGAGTCACTAAGTCACCAAGGAAAGGCAGCTTTAAGTGATTCACAGTTTTAATGAGATGGATATGTTAATGCACGCTTCTCCCCTTTTATTTCTGGCCAAAATTAGCCTACCTTGACACATCACCTGGTAACTCCACTACCCCTTCCCTGTAAATGTATGCCATGACATTTACAGTTTAAAACATAATTTTTATTCAACTCACCAAAAATTAGTAGAGCTACATAACTAAAGTTGATATATGCGTTTATGCATGTCTGCTGAACATAGCTGAGGTTTCCAAATTACACTAAATTAAAGAAATGGAATAATCCAGTGACAATATAGCTTCCCTTTCCGATAGAGTATGTCCTTGTTCACTTGTTCAACACTTCTCTCCATGCAGTTAGATTTGCACTGACTATACTCCGTACTGTGGCAATGTGTAGCTTTCTACACAAACGTGACCATTTTACAACTACTGTACATCAATATGTGTCTGTAGTAGGTGTGGAAAATAATCTGCCTGGAACGCCCCAAAGATACAAATCAGTGATGTTGATGAAGATATCAAGTGTGACATATACATGTCATGTTGTGAGTACAAACACCATCCATGTTGTTGGTCTGAACAGGAGTTGCTGAGCAGCCGGAGGACTGACTGAGTCTGCTCTGAACATACGTACAGGACATAACACACACAGTCACACCACACGGTAAGAAATCATTTTCTTTTCCACTTTAAATGCACATCAGACACGGCGATCAGGACCCGGGGAGCTGAGAAGGTGGGTGAAGAGATGGCCTTAGTGCCGCTCCTCTGCTGCGCTGATCCTTCTACATTATATGGTTTGAAAGAGATAGCTGTGTGTTTATGTTCAGCTTAGCAAGGCTGCTCATAAGGAACAAGATTTCTTGTCTTATCTGATCTCGAAAGCCAGATAAAATTATAGGGAAGGCAGCATCAAAGATAACCCCAGTGTCCTCAATATCAATATCACAGCTTCTCTTGTGCGGAAAAAATATATATCTATTCTTTTTTTGCACAGTGTGTAATAGCATCTCTTTCATTCAGAGGTCTTTCACTGAAGCTCTGTGAAGTTAGAAACACGGATTGATAGTGTTCGTTTGCCACTGAATGGCTTTAATTCCCATAATGCAGCAGAATAAATTGGTCCCAAGACAGACATGAGTGAGTGCAGATGGGGGGGGGGGGGGGGGGGGATGCGCTTGCTTTCTGCTCAGTTCCTCATAATTGGACACAAATGTGTTTCTCCTCTTTCATCGTAAAATGCCTGAACGAGTTCCTTTTGTGTTCAATTTTGCACTTTTGTTTTTGCATATTAGCTCTACGGTTACAGGAAGTGACACACCCAGAAAACCAGAGGAGCCAGTTCTCCAAAATGAACCAAAAAGGTACATAAATATTACAAATATTACTTTCACATTGTTTTGCCTGTATTTATGTATCTGTATTCATTTACATATATGTATTTTTGTTGTTATGTTCATAGACCCTACTCTCTTCAATAATTCCAAAATTAATTCAGCAGTCCACTAGGCTTATGTCCTCCCATTTCAATGACAAAGCACTCACATTTGCATGGATAAAAACATGTTGAAAGAGAAACCCTGGTTTCATCCTGTGTAATTGATCTGTTCACTGAGTTGAAACAGGCTTAATTTGCTAGTGTGTAGTGCTACCCTCTGATCAGACCGGCTCTGATGTGCGTCCAGTCATGTCCTCCTGTCTGCCTTCCCTCAGCAGAAACCGTCCTTGATGATGTCTACGCATACAGCCTGTCCAGGGCGCTGATTAAGGTGGCACCACCGGCTACTGTGGGCCTGTTCTCCAACTGCCCGAGCCGAACAGAAACGGTTCTGAAGAAAATCAGGAGTGAGTAATGCTGTTTGAACATCTCTGCTTGTAGCCCCTAGTGGAGTTCCCCAGCCAGCCTCTTTGATATGGCAACATAAAGTGTTTGTCTATGGTCATGCCATCTGTTCTCTACGCTTGCTTGCTTCAGTAGGCAGATTTCTGTGATCTGTATGACTGTGTTGACTTTAAAGTGACAGCATGATGGTTTTCTTCCTCTTCCCACTCCTTTCTTCTCCTTTCTTCTCCTTTCTTCTCCTCTGCTCTGCTTCTGGGCATCTTCCCTCGATCTCAAGCTTACATGAACCGAGAGGCGGAATGGCGGGAGAAGAAGCACAAAGACGACAGGCCCAATCCAGCTTCCAGAAGTTTCCTCTCCCTCCTCCTCTCCATTGTCTTCTTGCGGCCCATGTGGAGTGAGGAAGAGGAGCGGAGGAGGAAGAGGGTGCGGTGGATATTCGTGCGGTTTAGCGCTTGGCACTTTGCGGGCTGTGACAAGCTCTGGGCAGGCTTGGTGATCCGCCTCTTCAAGGCCCTCCAGAAGGACTTTGGAGAGATCCCGCTGTCTGTGTACCGGTCCAGCCAGCATCCTTACCCTAAGAAGATCCAGAGGGGAGGCAAGGAGACCAGCTGGAAGTTCAGGAAGTTTCTCTTCGTGCCACTTTGGTTAGCTGTTCTATTTGCGATTGTCATAAGCATCGGAGCGAGCGTTGTGCTTATCAAGTCCGGCTTCCAAATGAAACGTGAGATCGCACTGACCTGGACAACGCTAATGGAGTCGGTGGCCATCGGAGCCCTGGCTCTTCCTGCCATGGCAGGCCTGCGCTTTTTCTTACTTACATTCAAAAACCTGTTCTACAACCAAGGCAGGAACATTCTGAAGAAGATGAACAGCACAACAGTCAGTGATCAGCTGGGGTTTATGAACAAAGTGAGGAAAGAGGTAGCCGTGTTGGCCGACTTCATCCACTTCATGGAGATCTTTGAGAAGAGGAAAGTGCGGGTGGTTCTGGAGATCACCAACCTGGATCGCTGCAGCCCTGATAAAATAATTCAGACACTGGAAGCCATCAATATCCTGTTGTCAGGTGACAATGTGCCATTTGTTTCCATTCTAGCTATAGACCCAAGTGTTGTTGTGAAGAGCTTGGAGAACTCTATTTTCTTTGCCAGATCACACTCGAACAGCTATGATTTTCTGAATCAGATTGTTACCCTGCCATTCAACGTGCCTGAAATGTGCATCGAGTCTAAGTGTTCGGCATTCAAAGTGCTTGCCAACAGTCATCTCGAAGTGTGCACAGTTGAAGAGGAAAGTGACGAGTCTAGAGATCTGAACTCAAAAAAATCTATTCAGCTCTCGGTGCTTGAGGACGCTGAGAGCACAGTCCCTTTCATTAGAAAAACCAAATGGGACGAGGGGTCTCTTGAGATGGCACTGACATGGGAGATCTGGGCAAAAAAAGTCAAAACAATGACCAAGGAGGCTTTAGAGTTTACATACGATCAAAGCAAACCACTGCACATGTACCTGTTCGGAAACAGTGTGCACATGCGAAGGATTATCAACTCTGTGCGAGTCTCCATCATAGTCATGGATGCTGCTTATGGCGGTGATGTTGTGGCATCAGACATTGCCACCTGGGTGGTTCTGGCCAATAACTGGCCGTGCCGACTGAGTTGGATTCTGCAATGTGTGGAGGACTGGCATCAGAGGGCAGACATGCACGAGAGCGTCAGTGCACCGACGCTAACTAAACCGCTTTGGGAGGTCTTCATTGAGTCCAGGCATGAACTACAAGAACTCCAGAGCAGCACTGAATGCATTCTAGAGCAGGACGGAGACCCAGAACTGTTTCAGAGGTTCCTAAATGTGGATTTTAGATTCACGGTTAGAGAGGTGGTGAGGTTTAAGCCGTGCACTGTCAACCTGGACCACTCCATCAAGAAAGAATTAGCTAGGTTTAGAGAGAATAGAAGGAGAAACATCGCTGCAAACAACTCCCGTGTACGTCCCCAGATAGGGAAAATTGCTGACATGAGCACAGACGACATTGGCAATGAGGTACAGTATGTATTGTTTTTGTGTGTTTGTTTGTTTGTTTGTTTATTGTGATTCCAAATGCATTATCCACATGAATGTGCTGTAGTTGATGAGACTATTTGCCGTTTTCTGTCAATTTCATCAATTTTCTGATAGCGTGTTAATTTCTATTTCATTTCTTGCCCTGCGGCCTTCATTTGTGAATTAATGTGTGTTGAATACATAACAACATGAGTCCTCACACATAACATACTTGTATTCTTGACATTCCTGAACCATTCATGAAATCCCACTTGGAAATGCATCTCTTTTCTTTGAAGATGGAGAGGTTGAACCTGCCAGAGAAGTGCCAGCAGTTGCTTATGGCTAGTGGACTTGATGGGGCAGCCTTGGCTTATGGAAATGAAGACGAAATAAGACAAACCCTTCAGATGACTTCACAGGAGTGGAGTATCCTCTACAGACGCCTCATGGGACTGAAAACATGCAGTAAACACTAAATCGTATAGGATACTGATTAAGTTAATATTATGAAATGAGAAAAATGCAGTTTTCCCATTATTGAATTTGAACACAAGTAGTTTACATTTGCTGAATACCTTCTAGTTGGCTTTTTTTCACAACATAAAAGTTAAATTCTGTTGAGAACAAAATGTACAAATGTACAGAAGATGTATTTTAGCCTTTCTGGGTTCTATAATCAACATTCAACAGTACATCTACATTCTGCATTCACTGATAAGAGACAGCCATGTCTGTCTGCCAATTGTTAGGTAAACTGATGGAATGGAATGGGTTTTATTGGCTAAGTGTAATATGAAACGTGTTTGTTTAATTATCAGTTAATTCTCTGTTCATTTTCAGTTTGCTGATTTAATACTGCCTTCAGTTCAGAAGTTCATAATATGCATTTGACAGCTGTCAAAACTTGAAGATGCCTAGAGTGACCTCTCCTTCTCCCGACCTATTTGATTATTGAAGTGCTGTGGTGTGGTTTAATTAGAGATCATATGTTTATTTATGTCAAGGATGCATTTCAGAGAAATAAGACAGGAAAGATTGCTTTGAAGGGTCTCATAAAGCAAATATTAGTTTGTGGTTACAGGTTAAGTTTGGCAAAATAAACTCAATAATTTCATCCTGACTGCATACATTTTCAGGTTTATTAATGTAGATGAATTGTAGACAGACATTTGTAGACAGACACGTGTGTTTGGATTGCCATCAAGTACTCACAGCATGTTAAGTGCTAGTTCAACACTGACATGAACATTGTATAATAATAATAATAATAATGTCGTTTGATAGCATAAATAAAGTTCACCCATCATAGGCAGTTGGATCTGCCGATATGCATAACTAACATGGTCTAGGCCTATGCAAGATTTATAAATTGTAAACAATCAGATCAATTTAAATCACCTACGCATTGTAGCCAACTATTTGTAATTGTCAGGCACTTTCATTCAAAAGACTTCGTCTAGACTCGCTAGATTAAGTTTTTTAGATTTTGAAAATAATACACTATTGTCCTGGTACGGATGTTGGTATTGTGATATCAGGAAGAAGATTACAACTCGTAATAATTTCAATCTTTTCAGAGACAGATTTGAGATCTTCTAGAATGAGACGGATGTTGTGAGAGGCGTTGATTATGCCACTTTGGGAGTTATTAAGACTTGCCGTGGCCAAACGCACGTCCTTCGTGGCATTCTGGTAAACCTGTCGAAAAGTCTGTGACACATCGGCGCAAAGGCGCCCGTTACTTTCTTGGAGCTTCTGCTGCAGCAGAGTGCTCTCTTGACCGGTCAATTCCGACCTCATCAAGTCTTTCTCAGGAACTGGTACGAACTCAGGTGTGGATCTCATCACAATGAGAGGAGGTAGGTCTGAGCGCAAAGACTGCACATTTTCAGAGCTGACAGCATACGCCACCTTGCAAGCTTTCTCCACTTCCCCTTCGCTATCCGTCTCCGATGCTTCCCCGGGAACTTTCAGACCAGATGTAGACGGGTGTACTGGAGTCAGGGACGTAATGTAAACCTCGTCATCGGAATCTGTTTCAGAAGCTTCTCCTTGCACCACGATCTGGAATTTGTTGCTTGCCATCGCGCAGTCCTGCATGCAAAATGACAGGAAAGTGATATCTTCTCCTGCAGGCTTGCTATCAGCTAATAGAACAGAAATTAGCTATCGGCATAATAACAGAGATGAACAGAAACCATTGGCTCGAAACAATATATATTGAAACTTTACATCGAAAATCAATCAATGCACTTTGTTTAAAAGTTATAAAAATGTTAGTTAGCCTACCTAAACGGGGAGATTGAATCACAACTTCGGTTAACACAAGTCATGTGAATGGCAAATACACTTCCTTGTTGTACGCTGACGTTTGACCAATCGCCAGATTGTTTTGTATATCATGTGACCAGAAACCATAGTCACATGATCAAGACGTAAACATGAGCTCCCTGACGCAGGCAACCAAATGCTGCATGAAATGCGGTGAAGAGAAAAGATGTTTGTAATATATTACAGTAAGCTTTCGAATTATTTGACCTAAGTCAGTGCGTAATATTAATTCCTTTTTTCTATCATTTTAAAGATCATGCACAACGTCATTGTTGTATATTTGAAACTGAAGCAGTTAGCAACTGCTAGCTAGCCCAAACCTGTTCAGTGGCAGTGGAGAATTCTAAGTTCCTCTTCATAAATATGAAATAACGGCTGAAACCTGTTGGCACACTGTTAGTTGCATTTGAAGACGGTATTTCACTGTTATGCCACATCATAAATGTAAGGCGAGAGAGATGCCTTTGAAACCACTAAACATATCTGCAGTGTAAGACAACGGGAGCGACAGATCAATAAACTACCCAGCTCCTGTCGCATTCGCTCACTCTTATCACAACAGCTGACTGCTTTGATGTAATTGTTGGTAGTTTTCCTACTGTTTTCACATCAGATCTGTATAATTTGTAAAACAAATCTCCCACCACAGGCTGTCCTGATATTTGCTGAAGCACCATTGATTACAAATGTGTTCAGTGGGATGACATATCAAATATATTTGTATCATGGTATTATACTGAACTGCATCTGCAGCTCCTTGTATGCTATAGATGCTCACATTATCTCTACAGAAGAAATAGAGACACTCTTATTCCACCTGAATCAATTTAACAGCCATTTGAATCAGTTGTCACCTACTTGTTACTCATCAGATGACTCCTATTTTGTGTTTTTAGTATTGTGGCCCATGGGCTACTAGGCAGCCGGGTGGCACACAGGAAGCAGACCATGAACCTTGGCGAGCGCCGGCCCAACAAGTGGTGGACGGAGTCGGACACGTTCGCCATGCTGACACTAATCGAGCAGCTGGACCTGGTGCACGAGCTGGACAAGAAGCGCCAGCGCAACGACTCGCACTTCCGCCGGCTGCGCCACAGCCTGGCCAAGCGCCACATCCACTTCACCGTCAACCAGATCCGCAACCGCTGGAAGAGCCTCAAGCACAAGTACCGCAAGATCAAGACGGCCAGCTACCGCAGCCCTGCCGCACGCCTCTCCGCCATGGAGAGCTTCCGCTACTTCCGGATGCTGGACCGCATGCTGGCCCACAAGCCCAGGGTGGGAGTCCCAGAGGAGGGCTCGACGGTGGGACACGATCTGGTGCTCACCGCCTCTGATCTGGAGGACCACACTGACAGTACTGGTGCCAACTCTTTGTCTGTCATTGTGCTCCATGCATGAAGTAACGTCTCTTAACTCATTCTGATCGGCTATTAGAGTCCCCGTTATGCGTTCTCCTCTCTATCTTATCCAGCTTGCTCCTTATTTATTCATTCCTAAGTATGCATTGCACAAGCTGTTATTTGATTCATAGCATGGGGATCTGCAAGAATCTGTTCAGAGCTTGCTTGTCCATCATGCTTTTAGATGGCATTATCACAGTTAGAACAAAGTAGAGAAATCTCTATAATGACCGCTAATGTGGAACGGATCTGGCATAGATGAGGGCCTGATCGGTTCATGCTTCCTGACATAACATACCTGATGCATAATGACCTAACGCCAGATCCGATTTGTGTGGCTTTTGATCCGTTTTGTGTGGCTTTTGCTTTTATTTTGAAGAGACATTCCCTTCTCAGCTAATGCAATTTCCTGTCTCCCAGGTGATGTTGCTCAGGCCTGCACCGCTGCCCCCTGGCACGACCCCCTTGTCCCAAAACTGGAGAGCGGCGAGGAGGTGAAGCCGGATCCGGACGAGCCCCCAAACCTGGACCAGGCGGACTGGGCAGTGAACGGGACAGATGAGGTGATGACCCTGGGGCTGTCCGGTGAGTACCTGGGTGCGGTGAAGGCTGAGCCTATCCCCTCCTCTGGCCTGCACAGCCTGGAGGGCGCCAGGGAGCCGACCAGCTGCAGCTCCGAGGAGTTTCAAGGTGAATAGAATTCTTTAATGTCATTGCACAGAATACAACGAAATTGGGTGGCAGTCCTCTTGGTGCTTATAGATTAAAAAACAGTGACAGTGAGATAGAAAGGGAAAAGTGCAAAAGAGAGAGACAGAACCTCCAGCCAGTGGTGGTGTGGTGAGGAAATATACAACACATTGTTATTCATGGCTCTTGCTTCTGTGGCCTTACATTTCATGCTGTCTGTGTAATAGGATTGTCATCAGATTGGTTTTCATTTTGTTTATGATCATGTTCATATGGCCTTGTTCACAAGGTGCCATATAAAAAACAAATTAATCGATTGAAGTGTTTTGGCATTACATTAGTGTCATATTGAATTTATGTTATGTACATTTCATAACCAATCAATAGCTCAAAATATTCTACATGAGTTCTTAAAAGTCTCCAATGGAACTGTCCACTTTTGTGCTGTTAAAGGACACCGACCTGAAACTTGTACACTGCGTTCTTCATCTTGTGTTACGTTCTCCCTCTTGTGTCTTTTCGGGCAGGCACCTGCGAGGACACCAGTAGCCTGATCCTCCAGCAGCTGACCATCCTGAACCACCAGCTGAGCGAGCAGCTGGCCGAGCAGAGGGCCTTCCACTGCAGCATGCTGGGCATGATGGACCGGCAGATCGAGGTGCTGGAGCAGCTGTCCAGCGTCACCCGCAGCCAACAGGAGGCCAAGGTAGCCAGCGCTAACGCTAGCGCCAACGCTAGCGCCAACGTCACCCCTGCTGCCGCCAACGCCTCTCTTTCCGACGTGAGCGAAGACTGCCTGAGCAGGAGGGTCCACGAGGTCCTCCTGCGTATGCAGAGGAGGGACGCGGAGCAGGCCCTGTCGCCAGCGACGCCACCGTCGTCGCGTTTATCCAAATCCATCCCCTCAGCGGAGCCGGAGCCCGAGCTCGAGCCCGCTCCCACGTCAGCGCCATCCTCCTGGACGGTGTCGCTCCTGGAGACCTCGATCAAGCAGGAACCGTCCCCAGATCCGGCCGACACGGACAGCGCCGTGGACTCTGGAGCTGCCGGAGCCAAAGAGGAAGCGGAGGCTCTGGCCGACAAGGCAGACGTGGACACACCTGGTCTAGCCGAGGATTCCCAGCTAGAGAGGCAGCCCTCCTCCCCGAGGAAAGCGACCTTGGTTAATGGCCTTCTGGACAGCTGCCTGGACCAGTGAGCCGAGCACTTGCTGCATCTGTGATCCTGCAAGTTCCTCTGTGTATGGACACAACGAGATAATGATGGTTATGACTTCAAAGGGAAATTATTTTTTTTCTTTCTTTACTCCAAAGTGGTCTTGTGCTGTTAAGTTAAATTGATTAAAAGAAAAGGTATATAGACATGAAGATGAGATGCTTCTTAACTCATTCGTTTTTAAAAAAACAGTGTTTTTAACATCCTCCCAAACTTTTGAATACGTTCTAGCCCTGATGTTTTAGTCAGTGGCCGCCTGCTGTCTTATGGAGGTTGAAGATTTCTTAGGAAGAGGTGATATGAGGATTTGTTTTGAAGCGGCTTATTAATCTACTTTCACTTTTTAATGAAGAGATGAGGACTACACAAGCATGGGTGGATCAAGCTACTCGCATTCCATTGAAGTTAGATATTTTGCACATTTTATTCATCTGTTTACTCACAATAATTAAAAAAAAAACTCCCCATGGTCTGTGTTATAGATATCATATGGATTTTCAGGTCATGATACAAAACTCCTGAAGCACAAATGTGCAATAATCTATTATTATTATTATTATTATTATTATTATTATTATTGAAAGGGCTGTCATGAATAAGAAACACTGGTTAACTGGGAGAGATAGAACAAGTTGGTCTGACTGTAATCTGTTTGTATTTTTGTTATGGAGCAGAAAACTGTATGTATGAACTATTGGTTCAGATCATGTGAGTTATTTTGCCTTCGGTTTCAGAAAGAGTGGAGATAACTTTATGGATGATCTTTTTATTATTATTTTAAGGTGTATGTACTCTCCCCAGTCAGACAAATTCAGTATTTGAATGATCATGTGTTTGAGAGTATAGTGTTTGTATCCCTCCTTATGGTAGGAGACAGCTGGTTTTGGTGTGCTAACAGATATGTTTTTTTCTTCTTGTTGGTTTCCTATTTGCCATGGTAATTTATTTAAGCTTTTAGCCTCAAGCAATACCGACATATTATAACCTTCGGAACTACATGTAAAAGGTGCTAAATTGGTATGATTATTTTCAATTTATTATTTTTTGGGTAGATACTGCAATTGAACACCAATGTATTTTGCTAGTTTGAAAATATTGCAAGCTTTTTTTTGTCTGCTGGTGAATTGAGCTGAAAACCATGCAGTGCTGCAGACAAGTATAATGTAGATGGGGCAAGTCCAGAGGCTTTAAATCTTGTACATGACAAAGAGTGAAATGCATGGGGATCATCAGGTTGTGAGGATAGTCTTCAGTTGAGCAAATAACCTAAATGCAAAAACATATGGATTTCTTTGCAGTGCTATAGGCGATGGAAGAGGCATGTGCTTCATGTAAATAGCAGATTTAATCTTTCATTGGGTGACTACTATTTATCCAATAACTCTTTAACAGATTGTGTTTTGCAATTTGTTTCTCAACAAATGTCATTAATAAATGTCATTATTTTTATACGAATCTATATACTTCTGTGTGTTTTGTTTTATTTGTATTACCTTTGTAAAGGCTGTACTCAGTGCCATACTCTTGATCGGTCAGTAGGTGGCGACAGGTAGGCATGAACAGACATTCTCTAACAGTATTCTAACTAACTACTCCAAAGCAGTAGGCGGCGATCTTGTTATATATCGTATCTGTCCGGAAAGACGTAAATTCATTTGTGATTGTGAAAGTGACGTTTAGCCGTTTGCTAGTTGCAAACATAGTGCAAGGCATCTATTTTTCAGGAAAATCGTGCAATATATCTGTGCATGAATTCGGTGTCATATCAGCATAAGGTGAGTATGAACGTGTTTAGCCTGCTCAGTTTGTAAATATTAACCTCGACATACCAACAAACACTTCCACTTCGCCTTGCAACCAGCTAGCGGTAGTTGATCGAGCTGAACTATGCTAGCTAACGTTAGTAAGGCAGTAGTTTGTCAGAGATGATTTGCTTGAAGACGTTAGATTTACAGTTTTAGTAAGGCTTGTATCGTTTGACTTTATTAAACTGACATCAACGCGTGTATGATAATCTCGCCGTGATCATATTTCGAGTAGCTAGCTTGCTGACTTCATAGTTAGCTATCCATGGGTCATGGAGAGAAGTAGGTCCCTGATTGTTTTACTTGCACAACTCATATTAACGATTTCCCCCTTTAGACATGGCAGATGACTCCCTCTTTGAATTTCTCCACATGGAAATAGTGTCTCATGTTTACAAGGAGCAAGAGTCCCGCGGAGATAACGACAAGGTAAGTTAGCCATACATACCTCTCTCTGATACATACAGATGAGCACTGTGAACACTGAAGTCCTTTCTAAATGGCCCTGTGTTCACCATCCTTACCTTACCACACCACTGTAACACAATGCATACTTGCATTGTGTATCATTTTGCGCTTGGTGTGTGACATTAGTATGATAACAAACTGAATATTCTTTTCACAGGAGAGAGGTACCTGTGTCTCCTTGTTAGAATGCATGGGTTTCCGGGTAGGCCAAGGACTTATTGAAAGGTTAGAAAAATGCCTTCTCTGATGTTTCCATATGGTTGTTTGTTCAGTTTAGGCCCATTTCTGAATTAAAGAAAAAAAATGATCTAATACGGAAATTTTCCTCTTCCTCATTCATGGCATTCATGAATGCAATGTACTCAAATTTACCTTAAATTACCCCTGAAAACTACCAAAACCACTACATTTGAATTAAGTGGTCCTTAATTTGACCTTAAATGGCATTTTAAGGTGTGACGCCTTAATATACATTTAAGGTGTCAAGTCAGGGGTTCCCTTTATTTTATTTAAGGGGGTAGTTAAGGACAATTTAAGTATATCTTAATTTTATTTTAATGTGTTAATTCAGGGATTCATTGATTACAGGGGGAAATTAAGGGGAAATTGAAAAAGTAAGGGGTAAATTCAGTAGGCTCTTCTCCTTAATCGACCTTAACCTATGCACATTTCTACTTAAAAACTACTTAATTATAAAAGGGATTTAAGGTCAAAAGTAAGGCATTTATAAGGGGTGAAATTAAGGGCTTTTGTTTGGTAGTGATTGTCAAGCATGCAGTGTATAACGCTGTGATACCACTTACCTGCAATATCAGTTACCATGCCCCCTTCATCTAGGTTCACAAAAGACTCACCAGGCTTCAAAGATGAGCTTGACGTCATGAAGTTTCTCTGTAAAGACTTCTGGACAAACATCTTCCGCAAGCAAATTGACAACCTAAGAACCAATCACCAGGTGTGTGTTTGCATTAAAAAACATCAACAGGCAGAAGAAAAATACTCTTCACTGAACAGCAGCACAGTAACGGGAATTGATCTAACCTTTTCCCTCTGATCCTGTGTCTTCACCTAGGGCACATACGTCTTACAAGATAACCGCTTTGCACTCATAACACAGCTCTCCAGTGGCCAACAGTACCTGGAGGATGCTCCTAAAGTACGTGGCCCGCCGTTTACGTCATTACCAAGCCCTGGGAATGGATATGTGCATGTGACCTTGTTTGTTCTCTTGTCCTGCAGTACCTAGCCTTCTCCTGTGGGCTGTTGAGGGGAGCCTTGTCCAACCTCGGTCTGGAAAGTGTGGTGACTGCTGAGGTCTCCCTCATGCCTGCCTGTAAGTGGTGTGTGCGTGCGCTTGTAAACGCTTCTGTTGTTGACCATCTCTCAAGGCCTTTTGTAAAAGAATGAAAATGAGAATGAGAGCTCAGTTATTAGTCATAGTTAGTCTTGCTTGGTGGCATCAGACCTGTATTCATTGTTATTAACATCAGAGTTTATTTAGTAAACCTGTTTTTTCGTTAGTGCCGCTCTATGACACACATGAATCACTTCCTCACTGACTAACTTTATCGTTCCTCGCCACATTAAAGCAACAACTAATGTTGTATGTGCCCTTTGGCATCAATATTCAACACCATTTAGCACTAAGACCGTACCCAGTTAGTCAAAAACGACTAACTGGGTCATCCTACCTGCTTTGCAATGTTGCATAATGCAATATCATGTGTTCTGTTCAAGCATTGGTAATGCCAGAGGCTTCATTCTCCAAATTAAGTCAGTAGCATCAAAATGAGTTTTAAGCTGTTATTTTAAGGTAAACAAACTGCAAACTGAGTCACAGTTGCCAGTCCCATCCCACCATACTCAGTAACTCTATCCATAGAAACGTCTTTGGATGTGACGTCCTCCTGACTCTACTGTACTGTGATTGGTTCATGCAGGTAAATTCCAGGTGGTGATCCAGAAGGCGTAGACGATTGACCACTGGAAGACGTCCGAACCCTCTCTTCCAGGGCCCTTCCCTGCCATCACCCTTTGATATGAATGTCTACGTGAATGTTTACACACACCAAGGTAGTTTACAGCATATTATTTTTGATAACGAGTACACTCATGGTGGGCACCTCACCTACGATCTATTTAAAATCGGAAAGCCGAGTCATTGCCATTTTTTTTAGTATGACAGTGAAATATGGACAAAGATGAACATTTTTTTAATGTATCTGCAGAAAATCCGTGAGGCCATTGTGAAATCCTGTACAATCAAAGCTAGTGTCAATACTAGATCAAATTGAGTGCGTGAGATGACATGTTTAAAGTTGTTTGATGTAACAATGTGACAGATGTCTATCTATAATCTATTTATTTATTGTAAAGCATTCCCCGCTACCTCTTTTTTATTTAAGATGCAATTTTTATATTGATTTGTTCAACAAACAGCGGGGTCAAATTTCAAATGTATAGGCCTTAATGGCTTAAAACCATTGAGGGGAAAAAAGCTCCTGTCTTTTATCACCAGAGGGCACTGTGGGAAAGTCTCATCACACGGGAACGCTTTTAGATGCTCTCACTGAACTCAAGAATAGTGTTTTGTGCACTAACTTCCAGCTGTTTTTGTAACATCACTTTCCTCACAAGTATAGTAGTAGACAGCAGTTTGTGATAGCTTGTGATGGCTTGTGATGGCTTGTGATAGGAGCACAGTGCAGTGCAAGGCTTTCCCCCGCCTGGATCACCCAGTCTAAAGGGAACGATAAACCGTGTTTAGCACTGCACAGTGAAAGTCTCGTGTAACGTCCCCCGCCTGGATCACCCAATCTAAACGGCACGTTAAACCGTGTTCAGTACTGCACAGTGAAAGTCTTGTGTAATGTCCCCTGCCTGGATCACCCAGTCTAAAGGGAACGTTAAACCGTGTTTAGCACTGCACAGTGAAAGTCTTGTGTAAACTAAGGTGCTGCCCTTGTAGGTTAGACTCCTTTTTTTTTTTCCCACTTTAAACAGGAAAATAAAAAAAATGCCAACATATTAGAAGTAGAAAAAAAAACAAGCCATGTTTTGTAAAAAAAACAATGACACACACACACAGTCAGATTAGTCATTATTACCCATAGTGTGATGTGTAGTCGTGCACTTGTATCCCAGCAGTGCCAAAACAGCTGCTCTATCATGGGAAGGGTCTCCCCTCCCTGTCAACACGCAGTCAGGGCTGGGAAGAAAGTCTAGAGGTCACCACTCCAATGTCTGCCGCATTGCAGCCCTCAACAAAGGTGCTGAGGGGAGGGGAAAAAACAAAACAACATGGAGAGTTAGTAGGCAAAAGGGATTCTATGTGGAGAAGGCTGCCATGGTCTGTGCGTATATATATATGTGTGTGTGTTGAGGGGGGTGGTGTTGGTGATTAAGTGAGGGTGTTAGAGTCCCTGTGTGCAGTTCCTATTCAGTGCTGCCTGGTCCTTTGTGGAGGTAAATAACAGCTCGGCCATATCCCCAGCTGGCCTGCTCCTCCTGTGCTGGGCCCTCGGCCTGCCGGCCGGCTGTGCGGGTATCCATAAAAGAGAAGTGCTGGAATGGACCAGGCAGGGTCTGTGTGCAGCTGAGAGTGAACCATGGACAACATCAAACGCTTCATCCCAACGCAGCTTCCCACCCCCGCCCCCTCACTCCTTAGCCTTCTACACGTACACCTCCCTCTCTCTCTCTCTCGCCGCACCAGGCTGTACATTCAAACAACGGCCCCTTACCAACTTTTTGTCTTCTCCTACTTTCTCATTTCTCTCCTTTTTTTTTCTTTCTTTATTGAGGGTCCCCCCCCCCCCCCCCCCCCCCCCCTTTTTTTCCTGTTTCGTTAACAACCATCGGCTCAGAGGAGGGACAGAGCTACTTAACCAGCTAATTGTGTGCGTTCCAAAGCCCTCTTCTCTCTCGAGGCCGGTACCTAGTGTGAGCTCTTAGCATCTAGTAGGCTTTTCTTCTGGTGCTTTCTCTCCTTCCTTTATAACTTGGGCTATGCAGTTTTGATACCCACAGCACTCAAAGTTTGTCAAAAGGAGTGACTAACTGTAAGAAGATTGAATGTGTCCATTTGTGAAATGTTTCTTTTTTTGTTTGTTTGTTTTTTTAATAAATAAATGTCTTCAGTTGTGTTGTTAAAATTAAATATATGTTTAGTTGGTCATTTATTTGTCTTGCTCAAAAAGGTTAATATTGAGATCGCCGTTTTCAGCTTGCAGTGTAACCATCTACAGTCAGCACGGTCATGCTAATAGCACTAGTAATAGGGGTTTCAGAAGCTAGTTTTGAAATGTTATGCTTCTGAGCATTCCCGACAAGTCCTTTGTAGTTGAAGTTCAGTCTTTCCCCAAAACTCAAAATATGACCTTTAAATACACATCAAACTTGCAGAACATGTAAATTCGCTGCCTGGCCATCACGGCCCAAAACCCCCTCTCTGCCCACTCACTGGGAAATCACAAGTTTGGATTGGCCCATGCATGGACGACGCCACAACTGGAGTTAATCATGATCGTGGCAGAAAAAGTCAAACCATTTCTCGTCATACGGTCGTATTGATTTCAGTGGAAGATGTTTTTTTTTTTTATATCAGTGTAATATTTGATCTTTTTAGTTATTTTTCATGGCGTGAGCTTTAAATAGAATATGTGTCGAGCCAGTGTTTCCCACAGAATTGAATTCTTATTTGTGGTGGTAGGTTTGCAGAATTAACTTGAATGCAACAGTTTTTTTTTTAACAAATTAGCGCAGCGCGGTTATGATTCTAACCAGATTTAAGCACAATTTAGTACAACCAGGAAACTCATTGTGTGGTTGTAATGTTGATCTTGCGTTGGGCCGCCACAAATAAGTCAATGTATAGGAAACTGTGTCGAGCTCTTGGTGTCTATGCAAAGAGTTGTAGCGTTTGTTTACTTCAGCGAGTTGTAAAGGTTCTTGTCTGTCGCCGTGTCTACAAAGGCAGTGATGGTGTGATGTTGCGCCCTGTTCCTTACGTGTTCAGGTGCTCAACAAGCCGCCATTTAAGCCTGTGATCAGGCTGTGTGTTGGACAGGCCGACCACAGGTTCTGTGTGTGTGTGTGTTAACAACAGCCATGAACAGAGGGAGTGTCACGTTACCCAGAGAGTGTGAAAGAGGGGCCGTGTGTGATGTGCGCTATGGTTCTGTTGAAGGAAGAGGGGAAGGAGAGACAGGGTGAGGAGTGGAGGTAGAGAAAGAGAGAGACGGTGAGGAGTGGAGGTAGAAAAAGAGAGAGACGGTGAGGAGTGGAGGTAGAGAAAGGGAGAGACAGAAGAGAGGGAAAAAGTGCAAGGGAGCTGAAGTTCTCCAGTGTTTTGTGTGTTTGAAGCTGGAGAAGAGAAAGAGGAAGGAAGGATAGAGGGAGTGTAAAAGAGAGAGAGAGCAGGGTCCCAGCTGTTCCTGGCTAGGTCTGCCTTGCATCAGAAAGCCATCAATAAAGGCCAGTTTGTTTGTGTGGGTGGAGAACAGGTCTGTGAACTTGGTCAGATAATGAGTAGTTAATGGCATGGCCCTTAGAAGGGGTGGCTAATATGGGCTCTGGTGGCCTTTGTCATATCTTTATCTTGGGCAAACGTTTAGTGAAACGGTGTGAGGGGCTGGAGGGTCCTGGTTCCTGAAATATTTCAGGCTGCTTATGACACATTGATGTGGTGTTGTGTGTGTGTGTTTCTTTAAGTGGGCTTTTCTGGTAAATGTGTTTGAATGTTCTGGCCTCATTAAGTAGGTATTTCCTATCTTTTGGGTTGCGTCGTGTAATTGTTTCTTTTATTTGTTTTTTTCGCTCATTCTTTCTTGTGGTAGTGCTGTCAAGTGGGCAGATTTACGTCTCGGCGCGGCGCGGCGCAGAGCGGAGCGAAGCGTGTTTTCCTGTTGTGATTGCACAATTGCGCCGGCCCCGACCGCTCTGACATTTTCCATAAACTTCGTGAAATACTGGATGGGAAACCAAACTTTCCTCTCATTGTTTTTCCAAGGCCCAGTCTTAACCCTTGTGACGCCAGAGATGCAGATCTGAAGGAGGTAAAGGTTGGGCTGGAGGCTGGAGGGGGGGGGGGGGGGTTGAGGAAAAAGGTGGCTGATTAAGGCTAAGTCCCAGCCATCAAAAAAAAGTAACAATAACCTCTACCGTGCCTCACCTAGACCCCTGCAATAAACTAAATATGAGTGTTTCTTTGTGGCTAAAAGGGTAATGGGACTACAATGTGCAGACATCTGTGTGGCTTTCTTTCTCTACTTCTCTTTTCTGTGTGTGTGGTTAGTGAAAGGATTAAGATGGAGAATAGAGGGGGAGAAAAAAACCTGAAGCCCAGTACCTAATCACTTCCCCTCGTAAGGCCCCCTCTTGATTAAAAGAGGGAGGGGGGGGGGGTACGGTAGTGTCCGAGAGGGATGGGGAAGTTGTGTGTGTGTGTGTGTGTGTGTGGGAGGGGGTTACCTGAAGACAGGGCTTTGCAGGGGGAAGGGTGGAGGAAAATGTTAAGTTACTTTGGCGAATGGGTTGGCCAATCAAAGGGAGTTTTTATCAGCGCTCCCAAGCGTGTCTAGCCAAAGCGCTCCGGGGTCAAAGGTCGGGAGGTGACACGAGTATGATTTGTTAGGGTTACTTAAGAAAAAGTCTGTCTTTGCACTCCAAAAAATTGCCTATAGTTTGTTTGCCAAATGCATAATCTTGAATTCCATCATGCTATATGAAACCCAACCGATAGATTTGCATTAGATGGACAATGTTGTTCATTAGCAGAAATCTACAGAAAACCATTTCGAAACACTTTTGTGTGATAATCAAAAGGAAATGACTAAAGACCTTTTGGAAACTATGTATGACCTAAATGAAAGTCTAAATGTTAAGATAACAGTTAGCTAATTTCCTGGCTTGTTAAGCCTCTATACCGTAGATCAAACAACTGCTGTGTTGTTTTCCCAGATAGATTAATATTAATAAGCCTGAAATGTTTTGCGGAAGGATAAACAGCCGGAGCCGTGTGCCGTTGCCAAACTGCAATCATACCGTAGCTCTCATCACCTGTTCTCTGCCAGGGATATTTCAAAACAAAACTCTGAGAATAGCTGCCAGGACTCGTGAGTTTGCCTGCCAGTAACTATACGCTCTGATTTATTGTGACAAAGTGTAAGATATTCTAAAGGTTTTGCCAGACACGTAGACTATGATAATAAGAAACAGCATAATCTTTCAAAATTGAGGAAACGCATCTAGGCCTTGGTGGAATCGATTTTAAGTATTAAAAACACTTACTGAAGAATGGTAAAAGCATAAAAATACAAATGTTAAACTCTGAAATGCTGAACACTGTGAGTACAGAATCACAGATACAAAAAATACAAATGTTAAACTCTGACATGCTGAACACTGTGAGTACAGAATCACAGATTACATTCACACATAATCCTGCATGTGTTAAGTCACCTTTATCTTTTAATTCAACTTCATCCCTTTAAAACCATATGTACTGCACCTATAGCATATCCTGTTCGGATGCCGTTTGTGACATCCATACTGGCCAAACATCTGGTATGAAACAGGAAGGCACCTTATGATAGACCCATCGAGGCATTTGAAGGTAATTTCATGACATAGACAAATCCCCACCCTGTAGACTCAAGACCAGGGAGGAGAACTGGACAATTTAAAACTCCCTTATCCAGGTGCTAGAGGACTGTGTAAGCAGCTGTGGATTAGGAAGGAAAGCAGACGTTTCACTCTAATCAACTAGACCCCGTTTTATTTGGTTTTGGTTTGGCTTTGGCTTTACTCTTCTGTGTGGCCTAAACCCACTCTGCTTTCTCTCTTCTCTCTCTTTCTCTCCCTCTCTCTCTCTGTTTTCTCTCTCTCTCTCAGTCTGCTGGGTAATTGGGGGGCTTATAGTGTTGGATTGCATGGCTCAGCCCACTTAGAGTAAGTTGTTATCAGTCTCAGCCGTCCAAACTTGTTTGCTGTACACAACCAAACAATGGGCTCAGTGCCTGCAGGGAGCACGAGTGTATCTCAGCCGATCTGTTGACCTGATGTGGAGCTAGATGTTATTGATTGGAAGAACAGGCAGAGTTCTAGTCATGTGACCGCAAGTTATCAGTGTTACGCCAATGTGTGACGCACCACACACACACACACACACACAGTTTGCTGTCTTCGAGGGATATGTCTAGACATAACTGCTTTTTTGTTGCTGTTTGGTATTTGTTTATCTTCTCTTGCAAACTCAGCTCCACTTTATTATAAGTGGAGACGAACCTTTAAATTGTTTAAAGTGTGGCTACATTTTATACAGTACATTAACAACAACAATGTTCAATTTTACTCTGCAAAATAGTTGGTAATTGCGAGTGCAAACCTATTAGTCAGAAACGGCTGGTATGTAGTTCATTGTGGTCATTATGAAATGGACTTAGTAACAAGGTAGTGTAGAGGAGGGGATGAATCCTAAGGAATTTATGCTTTGAAAAGAAATGCAACATACCAGGCCTCAATACCATGTCATTGCAGCTGGGAAAGTTCCAATGTTTGGGAACAAATGCAAAACGTCCTGACCCCACCCCCTATCCCCAACACTTACACAACCACACAACACACACACACACAATCTTTCTCAGAGTCGGTCATCGCTTTGAATGGGGAGCCACAACCCCTGATCCAAAAGGAGAGCATTAGTTACTCTTGCTCATCCTTCAGTGTTGACCCAATGAAATGCTGTATCACTGGTAATCCGGCTATTGGAGGTCAGTGGACCTCACCGGGCCCCTCCCAGCTGACTCTCCGCTGGCCGGTGTCACCGTTATTAGGGGCTATTCAGGAATCTCGGCGGAAGAAAAGAGAGCAAGAGAATGAAGGAGACAGAGAGGAGGAGAAGAAGGAGAGAATGAATGATCCTTTTGTCTCTCCCTCCTCCCCCTCTCCCATTTGGCCGCTTGCTGGTTTCGGCACATTTGTGCGTTTTGTCCCGCTATGGAAGACGTCCCTTTTGCGTCCACTCTGTGCGTCTGGGGTTGGGTTGCCATTACTTCCTCCTGCTGTGTTCTCGCTGCTCTCCTTAACCCTGCGTCCACTCTCTCTCTCTCTCTCTCTAAATTCTTTTCCATCTCTCTTATTTCTGTTTTCTCTTCTCTCTGACTCTCTGTCGCTCCAAATCCAACCCTGGTTTTGCCTCGCACTTCTTTCATGTCTGTGTGTGCCCTGACTATCTGGTCTCTCTCTCTCTCTCTCTCTCTCTCTCTCTCTCTCTCTCTCTGGTCTCTCTCTCTCTCTCTCTCTGTCTCCTGGTACTTGTCGTTCTCTTCATTAATCTCACTATTCATTTTTCTTCTCCTTCCCTCGGACTCCTTCGGTCTTCTCGTCGAGCTCTACTCTCGTGCCCTCTGACTAGTGGGGTTATGGCGAGGACCCTTTTCTGGCGTGTGGTTATGCGGGGGACTGCCCGGCCTCTAATTGAATCAGCAGGATCGCAGGTCGGAGCGCTGCGATGGCGGAGGAGGGCGAGATTGGGGGGGGGGGGGGGTTTGTCCGCCGGGGCCAAAAGGGGAGGTCTCGATCTCTGACCCCCTGAGCAGTACCTGCTGGGCAGCCCCAATGGGGGTGAAGCCACGGGCAGGGGGATGAATTTGGGCTGTGTGGATAATGAGGCGCAGCTGGGGGCTCTGACAGTGCTGTGTTGTTTTTATCTTGGATGCTCAGGGGTTAACTGGCAGAGGCCGGCCTCAAGGAGAACGCATAGAACACAGGAAGGGCAGGGCCGAGGAGTTAGGCCCCCACTCCCAAGTTGCCGTCGTCATTATTATCATTATTGTTATTACTGACATTAGCCCCTGATAAATGCAAGCACAGGGAGCCTAATTACGGGCACAAATGGTTTGGGTTTGCCACTGTTATTTGAGAGGTTCATGAGAATTTAGATTAAAAGGCTGCTTCTCCAGTTTAGCTTGAACCATCCATCCATTTATTGTCTTGAAGGGACATGTTATGGCTGATTATTTGATCATCTTTAGGCTCTATTTACCTCCATTCCACTGAGGAGATTATATCTCCGGTGTGCCTGACCGTCTGTCAGCAGAATTACACAAATACTACCAGGACAATTTTTCATGAAATTCAAATCACAGCGCAGCTTCACAAATCCCTTTTCACTTTCATTAACACTGTGGCATTTGACATTTGATAAAGGCCTTTGCTCTTCCAGGTAGTAATGTTAATCTTGTGTTACTACTGTGGTAGTCTTGTCAACGCAACAGGATTTTAAACTGTTGCACTTCAGATGACGTTATGTTGATATGGCCCACACAAACATTTGCCCTATTCACACAAGCTGTTTTGCAAATGCTCCGTATCCCAGAAAACACAGTCACGCAAAGAAACACATAAAGAACTCTGATGTCTGACACATGTGCCTGTTCAGATAGCTTAGCAACAGTGAGCCCAGAGAGAGAGAGAGAGAGAGAGAGAGACTCATGAACAGCGTATGTTTCTCCCATCCAAGAAGACTGTGCCAGCTAAACAAAAACAAAACAATAGACACAACCCCCCCCCCCCCCCACCCACACACACACACACACACTCCTCCTCCCTTCATCTTTTGAACATATGCTTTACTGGACAAGCAAGACAGTGGGAAATGGAGAGGACAGAAAGAGAGGGGGATGGAAAAGGAGGACAGAAAGAGAGGGGGATGGAAAATGAGGACAGAAAGAGAGAGGGATGGGAAAGGAGGACAGAAAGATAGGGATGGAAAAGGAGGACAGAAAGAGAGAGGGATGGGAAAGGAGGACAGAAAGAGAGAGGGATGGGTGGGTGGGTGGTGGGGCGGGGGAGTGGGGAATGGTATGCGGACTGCAAGTTAGCGCATAATCATTGCCACATGTCCTCATCTGAAGCTCATCTCTGCAGCCTCTGGCTCAGCACTGTAAGGATGAGGAGGGGGACTGTGTGTGTGTGTGTATGTGTTTAAAAGTAAGTAAGAAAGAGTGTGTGTGTGTGCGCATGTGAGCGAGAGAGAAAGAGAGAGGGAGAGATGGAGTGAGACAGAGTGTTTGTGTGTGTGTGTGTGTGTGTGTGTCTGACAGAGCTAGAGAGAGTGTGGGTGTCTGTGTGTGGGTGGATGATGGGGGTGGCGTTTTGGGTGTGGTACAGCCTCCCAACCCCCCATACCCTAAGGAAACACAAATCAGCAATAACCAGATTATTTGTCAAGTGTTCTTGGGCAGGAGTAAACAACAGGGCCTGGGGACAGGTCTCCATAGTACACGTCTGTTTTCGATTGTGGAGCTGTTTAAAAGGCAGGCTGTTTAGTCCAAAAGGTGCTGGGGGTGGGGGGGGTCACATGGGGGGGGGGGGGGGGGGGGGGGTTGCTGGGTACAGGACACTGCACAGTTTGCAGCACTTTCACTGTATTTCAGAAATGTAGCGTCCTATTATCTCTTTAGTTTTAGTACTGTAGCGTCTGATTATCACTTTAGTTTTAGAAATGTAGCGTCTCATTATTACTTTAGTTTTAGAAATGTAGCGTCTGATTATCACTTTAGTTTTAGAAATGTAGCGTCTCATTATTACTTTAGTTTTAGAAATGTAGCGTCTGATTATCACTTTAGTTTTAGAAATGTTGCGTTTCATTATTAATTTAGTTTTAGAAATGTAGCGTCTGATTATCACTTTAGTTTTAGAAATGTAGCGCTGGATTAGAAATGTAGCGTCTTGATTATTTGTTGTCAAAATTACCCACCACGAACTCAGTGCACTTTTCTGAAGACAACTCTTGGCAAAGTAGAGATGATTTAAACATCTTAAAGGAGAAGTCATCAACTGAGAGTGAGTGTTGCAATCACTGTTAAAATGTGATAATTAAAAACACCAACACATTAAACCATGATCAACAGTTGGAAAAATGTCAGCTGATCAGGAATGACATGTCAGCGTAATTTTTTTATATAAGTTAAGTTATATAGCCGACATACCACATAAAAAATTGTATCTGAAGAAATTGCTATGCTGACATGTTTGTATGTAGCTGTTTCAGACAAATGTTCCGCTGCCAGAATCTGTAATGATATATCGATGAAGTGAGAGCTGTCTCTACATTAATGACAACCTCTCGTTGGGTTTGCCGCCC
Organism: Alosa sapidissima; assembly: GCF_018492685.1. Classification (NCBI taxonomy): domain Eukaryota; kingdom Metazoa; phylum Chordata; class Actinopteri; order Clupeiformes; family Clupeidae; genus Alosa; species Alosa sapidissima. The sequence continues at coordinate 27,856,342 of NC_055971.1, read as the reverse complement.
GCCCCCCCCCCCCCCCCCCCCCTCGTCCCTCCAGGTCTCTTTCCGCCTGGTGCCTCTCTGACAAAAGTTTTTATCTTCCATGACAGGGAAATTTGATTCCTCTCTCAACCTTAACCTGAGGGGAGAACAAGGAAGATACAATTTCTACAGCCCTTACTTGTTCTCCCTCATCTACTCTCTCTCTCTCTCTCTGTCTCTCTTTCTTTATCTCTCTCTCTGCCTGTCTTTGTCTCTTAGTAATTAAATGTGTTCTGGTTTTCAGTACAATTTAATAACAAAAGGAAACTGCATCCCAGTGTTGATATTTTTGGTCATCACTGCTAGCCAAGTGATGTCACGCATTCCAGACTCTTCAAATCATTCTAGAAACTTTAAATAGCAGCAGGCTAAATGATTCCAGCCCAGCAACAGAGAGGATATTGCAGTAAGGTAACATGGAGGTGAAATTACATGCTTAGACGCATTTGGAGAAATAACCACGGCCATAGCCTTGTAAAAACTGCATTCTCACATGCCTATATGTTGTTCACATTGAACTAAGTTACTTTACACTGCATTGCTTTACATTGCCTTACTTTACATTGACTTACTTTACATTGCCTTACTTTACATGGCCTTACTTTACATTGACTTACTTTACATTGCCTTACTTTACATTGCCTTACTTTACATTGACTTTTTTCTCTCTCCTCTTTCTTTTTCCCTCCATTCTTCCCTGCTTGTTTTGAAACACGCAGCTGCTGACTCTGGTATGCCTCAGAGGCTTGGTCTGATGCAGACTCGGTTGACTGGTAGCGACTGCATCTTTTTGGTAGTTTAGAATCACAGTATTTTTCCAGAGATTCAGTCTCAAACTTTTTCAGACCAAGGACCACTTAACCAATAATAATATAAAAAAAAAACCTCACGGACCACTAGCTAAAAGAAAGAGTAAACCTACTACAACAGTATATTACACAATAGGCCTACTCACCTTCCTTTTTGTGTCAGAGGATTCATATGATTTAAACTGGCGTAGCTTACATAGGCATGTTGCAGAACTGTTTGGATTTACATACAAGTTGGTTCAACATTGCAAGATATTATATTTTACCATGTCTGCTCGCGGACCACTTGGGATAGCTTGCGGACCACCAGTGGTCCCCGGACCAGACTTTGAGAAACACTGGGCTACTGTACCCCATTTACCAGTTGACCCTGGGTCGGTGCTGGCCCAGGTCCGTTCCTGATCCGGCCCAGATCCTCACCAGAAACAGCCTCTCTCTGGGCTGTTGTTTTTGTCTTCCTGAGGGGCTGGGGTGGGGGGTGGGGTGTTAAATCCCTCTAGTGTTGCCCAGGCATGCTGTGGGTAAAAGACTGCACAGGGGTTGAATCTCATTCTAGTCTCTCTGAAGTTTATTATGATTGGACAACCCCAGCTAAAAGAAGGGAAAGGGATGGAGCTCAGAGCTGTGGGGGGGGGGGGGGGTGGGGGCAGGGGCGGGGGGCAAGTGTGTGGGGGGGGATGGGGATGGAGGCAGGGGGGCAAGTGTGTGTGGGGGGATGGGGGCAGGGGCGGGGGCAGGGGCAGGGGCGGGGGGCAAGTGTGTGGGGGGGGAGGGCAGGGGCGGGAGGCAAGTGTGTGGGGGGGGGGGGGGGGGGGGGGCTGGGGCTGTGTTATAAGTGCAGTTGGGGGAGGGGTTTGAGTAGTTGAAGAGTCCCATTCCCTCACTCTTTGGTTGAGGAGCAGATGTTTTGTCTCTGGCCAAAACATCTCCTGGCTTTCAGAAAGGGGCAAGGCTCGGCCCGTCCTGGTAACTGCTCTCCCCTCTCTTGTCCCCTGCATGGGGTTTTGTACATCAGGGGGTTGCGTGTTTTTATTCTTTCGTGTTTTTCTTTTTTTTTTTCCTCACTCACTCACTCCCTCCATCCCCCTTTCTCTGCACACATTTACATGCTTTTGAATGGCCATTAAAGGAGGAACCATAAAGGGAGGGGGGCAGTTGAGTAGAGTAGAGTGGGGTTTTGGGGGTATGGTCGTGGTGTGTGTGTGTGGGGGGGGGGGGGGGTTGTCAGCAGGGGGAGGCTTTGAAAGGGAATCTGGCTGATAGGAAGCCAGATAGGCTGGACTGCGGGGAGTAGAGCGCAGGCCGCTACACAATATGCCGCCGACAGAGGCTTCCTGTGGGGCCAGAGCCGGAAAATGAAAAAAAGAAAAGAAAGAGAGAGAGAGAGAGAGAGAGAAAATGGTCTCGAGGAATAAGAGGGAGAAAAGAAACACACAGCCCACTTCCACCACCCCTTCATACTCTCTCTCTCTCTCTCTCTCTCTGTTGTCATAGGGTTCTTTCTCTCCATACATCAGAGAGGATAAGAATAGATGGCCTCTATTTTCTTTGTCACTGTCTAGTTCACTGTCCTCTATAGATATTACAGCCAGGTGGTTCAGGCCTCCATATTAACTGATGGCATGTTTTGAACTCTGGGAATGGGGGAAGGGTAGAATGTAACTCGGCGCATAGTTCATGATGTTGCTCTGGTCCCTTGGCGCTATCAGAAATAAAAATATTTTTGTTTGCTGTAACCCGACCGGCCCTGTCAATTTAGGACCGACATATATTTTCTCCTTTTAGTCCGTCCGACTTGCCAGTTGTGAACTTGTGTTAAGTTTTTTGTGTTTTTTTACTCTTCAAACAACTAATAAAAATGTATATTAATTATATTTCAGTAAGGATTGTGAATATAAATTGCCTACATACAAACGTAGGCTACATTCTTTCTTTTAAATAAAAAACCTGTGGCGTCATCTGTGATTATTTTTACCCCATTGGTGTACGCATGTCACACTATGGCCTATATGTTCGCTTTGTTTCATTCACTGTCAATGGTTCACACTCGTCCGTAATGATGGCTGCAGCTGCAGTAAAGAATGTTAGTTAATGTTAATGTTAGTGTAATGTTATGTTAATGTTAGTGTAATGTTATGTTAATGTTAGTGTAATGTTATGTTAATGTTAGTGTGATGTTATGTTAATGTTAGTGTAATGTTATGTTAATGTTAGTGTAATGTTAATGTTAATGTTAATGTTAGTGTAATGTTATGTTAATGTTAGTGTAATGTTATGTTAATGTTAGTGTAATGTTATGTTAATGTTAGTGGTCACCGTTCAAAGTCTTCCGGGTTCGGGCACCATAGTGATACATCTGAAAAAAGCATTAAAACATCTTTGCTTTAACTTGGCACAAAGTTCTGGAAGAACTGTGGCCAGATCTTTTCCCATCCTTTCTCCCCTCTAGTGTAATCGTGACCGTGTCGACTGACCCCAAGAAGACCACTAAAGTTTTGGTGGAGGAAACATGTAGAAACTAGTATGTTTTGAACATTAAATGAAGCCACTTGTTTTGTTGAACTACAAAGGCAATAAACAATAAAAAAAAAGTTTTTTTGGTCTATAACCTGCATCAGAATGAGGTTTGCAATGGTGCGCCTGAAGGCACGGGTTAATGACCCAGTCAGTGATGTCACAATATGCAAATTTGTATAAATTCATACCTATATAATCACCATGACCAAAATTGTACTTTTTTTTTACTTTGAATCTTGAAAAAAAAATTGACATACCGACCCATTTCTTTTCTCTTTTTTTTTGCCTGTTACTGCAAGCAAAAATATTTTTAAATAAGCACACTTTTTTTTATAAATCTTGATATGAAACAGGTTCAACTTAACAAAGAGTCCAAGCATACTGAAAGTGTAAAACATGTCAGCACATGTAAGCAAATGTTTTTTTCTGTTTGTGTTGTTTTAAGCTTTTTTTTAAGCTTATTTTCCCCCTAACCATCCAAAAGCGATCACAAGTGCTTTGAGAATGAAAAATGCTTCTGAGTCTCTCAAGGGTGCTGTTTTTTTGCGCCTGATTGTCCTGCCAGTTGCTTTCCATGTGCACAACACATTGGCAGGAGAGGGCTGGTGGAAGTCTTGAAAAGTATCAAGAAATGATCATGGATTACCCTTTTCTAACCTGGACTATAAGCAAGCTTCTGCCTGTTTGCAGAATTTTCACAAGGTTAAATATACGTGCCGCCTACGTAATGACACATTCATTTATTTTATAGTCTTTGTACTCTATTTTTTTCTGCTCTGAAGTTAAACATCATTCATTTGAGAGTTAAATTTGTGCCGTTCATGGACAGCAAACCTGTTCACGTTCACGTGTTACGGGGAATACACCCCAGGTGCAAAGTCTCAAACGGCCATTAAAAAAAAAAAAGGCCCCGTTTCCAGCGTTGACTGCGGGGAAGATTGAGATGCTTTCATTGATAAGGCAGGAAAGCTTGGAAGAGAATGGTGCTTCTTCTGACCACCCCATAGTGCATATGGCCCACACCCGGGGTTCAGCCAATCCCCTCACTATGCAATTGACCCTTGGACTCGGGTTACGGCTTAGTTTGGACACCTCTGAGAAATGACTTGTCATTATGCGCTGTTCAGCGTCATCGCGAGCACAGGGCCCTTCTTTACACACACAAACGCACACACACACACACACAAACACATGTTATCTTTTCCTCAGGACTGCCTGCACTCTAGGATTGACCTTGTGATGTATGAGTTCCTCAGCTGACAGATGTTCAGGAAGTCCAGTGCATGGTTAAGTTGGGTAGGTAGTCATAGTTAAGTTAAGGTGGGTAGGTAGTCATAGAAGTTAGTTAGGTAGTCGTGGTCTTGGGTATGATATGGATTTATGTTTTTTCATGAGCCATTCACTACACATGCACAGGCATAGGCTGGAGTCTGCATATTTATTTGTAGTTGTAGTAAGTTGTTTATGTTGGATTTACAGTAGTGAGCTACATTATTCTTCATCCTTCAGATGTATGTCACTGCTTTACCTGGAAGCATTTAGCAGCATTTCATAATCCAAATCATTGACAGTACGTTGCACAACAACTCACTGCACAGAGTTTGTATTATTGCCAGTGAACATATAGAAAATACCGTGTCATTGGTTTTACTGCCTGGGAAACTCACAGCCGCATAGCACGGTTTCTATTGTCAGAGAAATGGGAACACTGGAGTAAAGCCATGTTGGAGTACTTAATACCGCGCAGCTAACGCTGCGAAACATCCACCTAAATTCTTGACGCAGACTTCAGATGTAGCAGATTGCTCTCTGGCCTAGCATCCAAAGCTGTGGCCATGTGGTTAGACCATCAGCCAAGCCTCGTGAGACCTCAGACTCTATAAATCACCCGTCGCACCTCACTGTCAGGCCTCTCCTTTTGCCCGACCACAGCAGCCCTGTTTATCGTTTACCTGTGGCCAGGGGGACAGGGGGTGCATCTTTTGTGGGCGACAGACGGACGGGCAGGATTAGCTAACAGTCCCTCTGCAACTCGTCCGTAACACTCTGACAGTCCCTAAGTGCTTCCTTTTGTCTCTCCGTTTCCTTCTTGTGGCTGTCACTGTTGTGGCTTTTTTTTTTTCTTTTTTTTTTTTGGTTCCCACCTTTTTGCAGACCTGGAGTTCTTGTCCTGGTGTTCGGTCAGTTTGTTTTTCTTTTGGGTAATCGGACACCTTGTCCACCTCTGGGGGATTGTGCTGAAGAGAAATGCCTCCCCATATCACCCCCTCAAACACACACACACATACACATATACACACGCTCTCCGGCATACAGCGACACACATCCACAATCTCACACACACAAGGGAATGCATACAATGTATCTCCTGTACACAATGGACATTCAGACACTTGATACCCTTATAATAATTCATCCATTGTGTCACAAACACATATCAGAGCTCCATACACAGTGACTTATACTGGAAACCAAATACCCAGGTGGCTATGATCACCCACCTCCCCCTCCAAGTCCCTTCTCAAACACACACATACACACACAGTCATCTGCACGCCAACCGTAACCCAGGGTGAGGGGACAGAGTGGGGTGTATTGGTGTACTTTTCCATCTTGCTTGACAGGCTGAATGTCTGTGTTGAGAGCTGGGTTGTTTTGGCTTGTCCAGAATGACTGGAGCTCCATCACCTGCTGTAGGCTCCACCTCAGGAAACCACTCTTCTGCGGGCCACTCAGCTACGGCATTCTGGTGTTGAAAGTGGGGATTTGGGGAAGTCTGTATGAGTGTGTGTGTGTGTGTACGTGTTGAGCTGTTGTGTTGAAAGAAGGTGTTGGGGTTTAGACAGACTTGACATGGATGCCGAAAATGACAAAGGATATGCAAAATGACAAATGTCCGAGTTTTGGAAAATAGTTTAGTTATGTCAAACCAAACCTTGGGCACTAAATTGAATGATGGCCAATGTAAAATGTTTGCTGGCTAGCTATATAACATCAATTTGCTAATTAAACAGCTAATTGCTCTGTAGCTTAAATGTTATTCTATTGCTGTAAGTCGCTTTGGATAAAAGTGTCTGCCAAATGAATAAATGTAAATGTAAACACTTTGGGCAAGATCTTAACCGCAAACATTAATTAGTCAGTGCTCTCACAAACCAATAGATAGCTATTGTTCATGCACAAGAACTTCACTTGTTGATAGACCTTGTACTTTGTGTCAGAAAAAGAATACTCTTATTGGCCAAGACTATAACCCACCTGCTCCACAGATGATAGAATGTGGCTGGGTGTTCTGTCTTAGTCTTATTGTTTGTGTTATCCAGTTATCCAACCTTTTGGCCCTGTAGTTGCTTATTAATATTGCACTGTTTTAGCCAAATGTTCAAAACGTATTCTGCCTGCCAGTATGCTTCCAAGCACTTTCTAAAGCTGCTTTCACTATGTTTCAGTATATAACATGTAACTTATCTGAGCATTTGCTGGAGAGAGGGGTGGACATTTTTATCCCACTTTCACCCCTGAACCCCCACAACCCCAACCCCCCCCCCCCCCCCCCCACCACCACCACCACCACCACCACCACCACCACCCAGGGCAACCCCTGCACCCCCACCAAAGTTCCCTGCGGTGGACAATTGCAAAAGGCTACGTACCACCTCAGCTGCAAATGAAATCAAAACAGCCTCGTTGTGGAGAGGCCAAACAGGAGTTGGCAGGGCCCTCGTCCGCCCCCATACCCCATCGGGCCCCCTCCGCAAATGGTCGACGGCAGTACTGTAGAATCTGACCTTTGACCTCTCAACTTTCCGGCTCTTTAGGGATCAACTGGCAAGCGCATGGGGTGGGCACTCCGTCTGACATGATGAACGAGTCTGCAGTTCACAGCAAGGGGACCGCCTCATACCATAAAAGCCTGGCTTATACAACCAAAACCCCTGAAACGTTTTTTTTTTTTTGTCTTCACCCTCAAAGAGAAGAATTTGTCCTCAATTTTCCACTTTTCTCCCAAGCCCACTACTCTTCTCTTCTCTCGAAACTGAATCTACATCAGTTTTTCTTTTATTTGTCCTTTTTTACTCATGCATAGTGCATAGTTTGTTGCTTATGTTAATGTTTCTTTCCAGAGAGTGATTCTGGCATATTGATGCAATCTATCAATACAAAATCAAAATGTATTGTAAATTGCACAAAGTGTGCTTATTAAAACTGCAGAAAAGAGTTTGGATATAAGAGTTGTGACCTAACAACCTAAAAATGCTAACAAAGTCTAACAAACAAATAAAGCACCAGCCATGCTGATAAAAGCTTGCTAGCATGATAACTGGGGACTTGTCATTTAGTTTGTAAATGCTTTCCTCTTGTCCTGCACAGCAGACCTACATTACATTTCCTGGTCAAACAGTGGCAACGACAGGCGTGTTTTCCTGGCCGTCATATGATAATTTACCATCAAAAATCCTTTTAAGATTTGTTATGAAAAACAAATTAAAATGCACATTCTAGCATACTGTTGCTTTAACTCTGATTAGCTGACATATGGTTTCCGGCCTATTATCTGGAACAGGTAAGAGCCTCTGTGAAGACAAGTTTGACATTTCTCTGTGCAAAAGAACAGTGTCAAACACTCACACACACACACATGTGCACACTACTGACAGGTCTGTCATCATAGCCGAGTCTTGTTTCCCATGTGTGCGTGGCCCTCACCCCCTCCACATTAGCATACGTATGCGAAGGGCTCGCTGAGAGGGTGTGAAATGGGCTTTTCATGCGATGCACAAGAACGCAAATCCCTGTCAACTGAAGCCCATGTTTATTGTTTGCCATTGTCAGGCTGGCTCTTTTTCTTTTAGCAGGCCAGGGAGTCTCCGCTGTCAGTCTTGACTACGCTTTAGCCATTAGCAGAGCCTCTAAAGCATTAAGACTGCTGGTCATGTGATCGAGGCATGGGGGAGTTTGTTTGTTATTGCGTTCTGTTGCTAGGGTTTGGGGCTCAGGGACTAATTTACGGAAATTACTTCAGAAACAGATATACCAGTATGTCAAATTCCACATATTTTGGATGCTTGTGCAATAATGACATTGTGTGTAATGTCTTCCTGTTCATATAGGTTCACATCAACACACTCTCAAAATCATGTCTGAAGGTATGGAGTCTGCAGATTTATGTCCTTTATCACTCAGGGTTGTCACTCAAGTACATTACAGCTGATTAAAAGTGGTTATATGATAAAATAAGCTGTATGTTTTGTATGTTTGTTTGATGTTTGGGTCATGCAATATTTTTTTCTGGTCATATAGGCACACATCAACATACATACAAAATCCAGTCTAATGATAAAAGAGTCTGAGATTGATTCTTGATTCAGGTGGTTCTGCCATTGTATGTCTCTGGTGTGAATGCTTGCGCTCATAGGCATATTTGTGACTGTGTGTAATGTGTAAATGTTGTCAATGTCATCTCATGTGCCTGTGTATACAAGTGCATATTTGAGAGTGTGTGCATGTGCATGCATGAGTGAGGCAGTCCGTGAGTGTTTTTCTGGCCAGCACTCTTCCAGCGCCTCCTGAATCCTGACACTGTTGTGATTAAGGATTAAAGGCATCCCTCCGCTCTCTCTCTTTCTCTCCCTCTCTCCATCCCTCCCACCCTCCTCTTTCAGCTCTCTCTCCCCCATCCCCCCCTTTTTAGTCCACTCCCTCCACCCTGCCTGCTGGATGGGGGAAGAGACCATTGTTAGTCCAAGAACTTTTTTACTCATTATACTCCCCCATACCCCACCCCCACCTCCAGTGCCCTACACACACACACACACACACACACACACACACAAATGCACACCCTTCACAAACACACACACACTATACACAAACACACATTTCCCCCTCCGAACCACACACACACACAGAGGCTATCTTTGCCCCTCCTACCTGTAAAGATGGCATTGTATCAAAACTTAGAAGTTAGTTAATGTTCCCCACTACTCACCCAAAACAAACCCCCAGATGTCTGTTTGCTACTCCCTAATGGCCTCAAGATAAACAGTTCTTGAGGTGTGGGGTGTGACGTGCTTCAGCTTTTGTCCCAAACCTCAAAGGTCACTGATGGCACTTCTCCAGGTCTCCAGAAGAAGCCGTCAGCTTTGCCTCAGGTCGCCATGAACAACAATAAGGATACTAAAAATAATTCAGGAATGAATAAACTGTCTGGCTGGAGTCTCACTGTGCATTAGTCATCATGTCAACGGAATTTGAAAATGTTCTTTAACTTTCATCATTCAGAGTGTACTTTGTCTTGAATGATTTCTTTTTCTTCCCCTATTGGTGTCCTCTAATTAAGTTCCACTCCAGTTCACTTGACAGAAGATGGGCATGCCGGCTAATTCAACCAATCCCAATATGTGGGGATTGAAGTGCAGCAGGAGAAAATGAAAAAGCTTCCCCCAGAGAAGCTTTCCCGGTCACCTCACAATGGTGCGTTTTTAAATCTACTCTTTCTGTGTTGTGGGTGCTCAGCCTCCTGGACAATGGGCTTAGTCTAGGAGTAGTTTCTCTTCCTGGCTTTACGCAAAAGCTGAGGTTACGTCGCTCCTGAAAGTTAGAGAGCACGGACATGAGCCTTTAAGTCAGCTAGCTCACAAGAGCCCTTGTGTCTGAACAAGCCTCCTTAGCGAGCTGACATTTTGGCCCGGCCAGGCCCAAGGCCCCTCCCTCCCACTCCTCCTCCTCCTCATCCCTCTTGGTCTTTTTTTCTCTTTCATTCGAACAAAGGCAGCAAAACCTTGTTAGTGCACAGCTCAACGTGACGACTGGCCGAGTGAAAGCCACAGGCTTGAAAAATCCACTAACAAGCAGGCTCCGCCGGTAATTGATGGAATCCTGGGCAGAGACAGCAGCTGACACTCTGCTGAGATACGGGCCACGTGCGGCCCAGTTCAGGTCCATCACAGGGTGCTGTCACTGATGACTCCCCACAGGGTTAGAATGGAAGATTAACCCTTAAAGGTGTAGGTTTTTGAACATTCTAAGTTCCGCAACAATTGAAGGTTCTAAAATTCTATGTTGAATTCAATGAACCCAGATATTCTTTAGAATGTTAATTTCCCAACATTCCCGTCACACTGTACTCCTTTAATGGAAGATTAAGCAGGTTAACATACAATGTCTGTTTCATTACAGTTTGTCCCACAGTTTCATTACAGTTTAGCCCTGGGTGTAGTTGCACTCTGTGAGACGAGGATTTCCTGAGTGAAGGTCAAATTGTGGTACGACACACATAGACTGACTTTTTTTTTTAGGCTACGTCAAAGAGATTAACTGTCTTATTTACATTAAACTACACAAAAGGCTACTTTCAGAAATAGTATGTCAACTGTTCGCAACATCTCAACATTGCTTAGGCCTACATTTTAATATTCTATTCTTGTTATCAAAAACCACTGTGCCTCCCCCGTGATGTGGGTAAAATAGCAGTGGTTTCACACGTCCTCAACGTCTCCTCTACACCGTCTCCATACTGTGCCTTGCGAGACGGAACATCATCAAGGCAGACTGCTCTCCATGTGTGACCACAGGTCACCCCAGTTTTCTGTCACCAGCAAGGAGGGGGGCTGTCAGAAAAGCTTTAATGTCTGCATTTGAACTTTTGAGTGAAAGCCCCACTATTTGGCCTGCTCTAATTAAAGGTGTTTATGGGTCAGGTCTGTCTGCAGTCTCTGGACCGGCTGCTGGGGTCTGGCGAGGCTATGCATGCACATACAAGATGTGTTGTTTACACTGTTTTTGTTGTTTATCTTTTCTTTTGTTGTTATTCTTATTTTAAACAAAACTGCTACTTTAAGTACAGTTTGCGGCCTGGCATAACTGAGTGTTGGTCCATTAATGAATTTTATTGACATATGCTTTGAGCCTATGCATCTCAGACCATATTAGTGGTTGATTAGCCCTGTTGTAGAATTATGGAGATTGTTTTCAATAGGATTATTGACCATTTCGCAGTTGAGTTGACAACTATGGTGGTTTATAATCCATCCTAAAGTCAAATAACATGATGATCATGGTGGAAATGTCACACACAACATAGGCCTACAACCAATATTGGTAAACCCTCCTTCCCCTTGTTTTTTGTGTACAGTCACATTTTCACATTAAAAAAAGTTTTATTTCCCACGTTTGTGCTTAATGTGAACGTTCTATTCCGAATGTCTTGGTCTAATGTCTCTGAACCGTGGGAGCTCGTGTTATCAGAGATGTAGCGCTATGCTCGTGCGAAAATAAGCAATACTTAGCATTTGCTAACAGCATACTGTTGCGAAAAGAACACAGCAAATGCGGCTAATTACAAAAGCCAGTTCTCCGTTAAATGTGGCGGTTCCAGGCTACAACATCTACAGTAATCCATGGCAAATGCACTGACAATTAAAACTTGCAACAAGTGATGCACTGGCATGCATTTGTAAGGGAGTCACTGTTGCACATGAACAGTTGAGTCAAAATTGTTGAGAGTCACGTAGGAGGCGCAAACCAACTAGCTACTCAACTTTTGTTACGAGGAGGTGTGGCTATGTTACAGTGCAGCTTTAAAACCACACGTGGGTCGACGGAAAAGTTTTGAAGTCCAACACAGAGAAGTTTGCAAGGATCGTCAAGGAAGAGAGAAGTTTATCTGTCGAAAAGCTTTATACAACCTACGCCTTTGCAAGAAGGTGAAATGCCGTCGTACGCTCTAAATCAGTTTATTGATTTGGATGAAGTTCTGTGCAAGGTAAATCTGGGGTTTCTTTGCAGTACTGCTACAACTAGTTGTCCACACAACATTGGCTAACTAGCTGGGAGTTATACAGCATAGCCATTTGTATTTAAGTTAGTTGAAAGTTTTCCTGAGAATAATTCCGATGCCGGAATTGTGTTAAGTTACAAGGCTGGTGGGAAAATAGCGAAGTTGCCCGAAAGTTCTCGGTAACGTTATGCAGCGCTAGCTAGGTTATGGCCAAATAGCTAGCAAACAAGTGGTATTTGCTCTAAAAGCTTGACATTTAAAACGTATGATATGGCCTAATCGTTAAATATACAGACTGGTGTGTGTAAACATGTCAAGATGTAAATCTTATCAATCCATTAAAATCGTGGTAAATGCAAATGCATCACAAACAGTTTGACCAACTGAAATGGCAAAATGATAACCTTTCTTTTGCTAACGTTAGCCAGTATGCAGATTGCGCCTTTTGTTTTGCATAGAATCTAGTGTTGCAACATGTTTGATAGCGGTTAGGTAAAGTCTGCAATTTGCTGACTGTACACAAGGTTGCATTATTTGTATATACCGTGTGTTTTTGTAAATGTTGCATCGATTTCTCTATTAAAGTGAGTGGTGACACGTTTCCATGTACCCCATTTTGAACGTAAACAAGTGGGATTTGCCAAGTCAGAAATTCTAACGTAGCTGGCTAGTTAGCGTTAGCGCACTGACACTCGGCGCAGCATTTACAACCTGTTGTCCCAAGTTTTATGTCTTTGTTTACGCGATGTTACCTACTTTTACGTAAGTCATTGCAAACTTACTACCTCTAAACGGGCCTATGTAGTATTATTACAAGCAGGTTGAAATTTTTGACAGCTTTGTTCGATTTTCCACGTTAGTTTTACATAGGGCGAGGGAACATTAGTAACGTTACTGTAAACGTTACTCCGCTTAAGTTGTCCTAGCTGATTAGCCAGTGTTACGCCAAATGACAGACGTTGACCTGGTTGGTCCTTGGAACGTGCAGGTCTGTCTTTTGCAGCGTTTCGGAACACATGGCATCGTTAACGTTTCTATTTGTTAGCATGTCGTTTATGTCAAGCGAAAAGCCACTATGATGATTCGTCGGCGTTTAGAATGGCACGTTTGACTCGGTTCTTGGCAACCAGAGAACAGCCTTGTGGTCCGTTATCTTGTGCACGTTTCAGTTAACATTAGTTCAAAGGACCAGGTGTAAGTTAACGTGAGTTAAAAGTACAAAAGTCACTTTACACGCAGATAAAGTAAGATACCTGATATTAACACGACTATGCAACTTCAACGCTGTGGATTTGTTAATCAAATTATGTAAAAAAAAAAAACTTTACTACTTAGTTGGGCTGTGGAGTTTGCAGTTAGCTGGTGCCTATCTGACATATTAAATTGTCCTTGGAAGTTGTACCATTAGTTGAAAAATGTTGTGTGATTATGTAGGCAGTACATTAATAGCACTGTTTATTTTTTTCCTCTTGCAGCAGCTTCTCAGTCTTGACCTCCGGGAACCTCCAAAGATGTCTGCCTTGCCAGTTTCACCAGTCGGACACAAAAAAATCAGACCCTCCTGTTCCTTCTCCTCCTCCTCCTCCTCGTGCTTGAGCGACTCCAAAGTCAACGCTGCGGGGACCACTGGCCATTGGGGGCAGCCCGCCGACATCCCTCTTCCCTCAAACTGGAACAAGATGTCATTCTGGGCCGAGCGTTCTGTCAGCATGGTGGAGGGCAGCACCAGCAGCCTGGGATGGGCCTCCACAGAGCCCGGCAGCTGCAAGCCGGCCTCAGCCAGCTCCTGCACTTCCCTGCCGTCCGTGTCGATGGCGGCATCCACAGCCGCGTCCACCACTTCGTCGCGCTACAAGACAGAGCTGTGCCGCACGTATGCCGAACGCGGCATGTGCAAGTACGGCAGCAAGTGCCAGTTCGCTCACGGCCTCGAGGAGCTGCGCGACCTCAACCGGCACCCCAAGTACAAGACGGAGCCGTGCCGCACGTTCCACTCAGTGGGCTTCTGTCCGTACGGCATCCGCTGCCACTTTGTACACAACAACGAGGACGACGACCACGCGCACGCACACACTCGCCCGAAGCAGTTTTCCTCTTCCTCCTCAACAGGCCGTGTCCCATCCCAGCGTCCCCCTCTCCTCAAACAGAGCTTCAGCTTCGCTGGCTTCCCCTCCAACCATCCACCGCCCGCCATGGACCCCACCCTGCCCCACGCCTACCTGCGCGCCCCATCCCTCTCGCCGCCGGCTTCGTCCGACCTCTCCGAACTGCTCTCGCTCGCCTTCCACGACGTGGACGTGGCCTCTGCCTCCCTGGTAGCCGCAGCGGCGGCAGCCACCGCCGCGGCCTTGGAGGCCAGCGTCTGCGATCCCCAGCCTCAGTTCCTGCCCTCGCCTGACTCTGGCTGCTCCTCCTGCAGCCTGGCCTCCTCCTCGGCGCTCCCCCCCCCCCACACACAGCCTGCTGGAGCCGGCCGAGAGGTGCCTGCAGCAGAGCCCAACCGGAGGCCCCGGGGCCATGCTGACCGCCGCCTCCTCCTCCTCCACTGCCATGGGGGTGCGGAGCCTCTCCCACACGTCACTCTCCGACCATGAGGGCGGGTGTGGTAGCTCTGCCAGCAGCCTGAGCGGCTCGGATTCCTGCGCCTCGGGGTTCGAGGGCGTCGGCAAACGGCTGCCCATCTTCAGCCAGCTGTCCGTGCCGGACGACGGCTTCTTCAGTGAGGGCAGCAGCACAGGCTTCTTCCTGTAGATTGGCGGACTCCAGCCTTCCCACCCCCCAACCCCCCGTTTTTTTCTATTTGACATGAAAGATCTAGCATATACTGTGGTATATCTACTGTATTGTACAGGCAGGTGCCTTGACATTTTTTTTTTTTTTTTTTCCCCTTTTTTTTTTCTTTTTTCTTTTGTCTAAAGAAGGAAATACAATCGACAGGTTGGAAAGCGAATCAGAGTGGTGTAAAGCATATTGTACTTTTGTTTTGCTGAAAGAATACGAGATGACCATCTCTAAATAGTGTGGCCTTAAAAACAGGCTGTTAAAAATGACATGCAGTATTGCTGGAAAAAAAAACAAACAAACATTTGAGTAAACAAATGTTATTGTTCCCAGAACTAGAAATTTCATTGTGAAAAGCCAAAGACCAGGGTTTAAGAGTTATCAAGTTTGTTGAATGAATTCAGTGTTTGTGTCGTTTTATACTTTTTGGATAAAGGCGCTTTTTCCAATGCACACAGTGTTCAGACGTGCCTAAGAGCAGACCTCTTCCAAACTGGCTGCAGTTTTAAAATGCTAAAGTGCCTGTAAGTTGTTTTAACAGGTTTTTGTTAAGCTGCAATATCATTGTGTGTTGAAGGGACCTTTCTCCTTTTTTTTCCTTTCCCTTGTCTAACTTTTTGTACTGATCAATGCTTCATGGTTCTCTAACTAGATTTTGAGACGATGGCTTGACTTTGTTTTTTTCCCACAACTTTAACTACTACATAGAAACTGGGTGGCTTAATGTAAAAAAAGAAAGCATTTGGGTTACTGATTTGAAGGACGGGAGGGTTATTGTGGGACACTCAAGCCCCAGGTGTAGTGAATTGTATTGTGTATATTTTAGTGTCTAGGAAAAAAGTAGTGTAATTTTCTTTTTGTTTCTGACCTTTTTTATAGCTGTTCACAATGATGGGTCCCGTATTTCTTTTGATTGTATGAAATGCCTTTTGGTGGCTGTCATGTTACACACCGTAGTGTTTAAGGAGAATCTTTAGTAAATTAATTTTTATTTATTTTATTGTATTTATAGAGAACATGCATTGTGTTTCCTTAATGTTTAAGTTTAATATATTGGTTTCCTTTTTGTACTGAAAAATAAACCTTTTTTAAGCGCATATTTGTGATTTTGTTCTTGGGATTTGCATGGTCAGTCCAAACTATTGTGGTATCTACCACAGTTCAAAAACTTCAGCAGTGGTGAACATTTATCCTGTCAAATATTCCATAGATCAGTGCTGCTCGAGTCCTTGGAGTCTGTGGGATTACTATAATTTTTCTGAACTCAAATTCAGTTCGGGTTTACACTATGCACGCCTCAAAACGGTTGAAATGTTCCCATTGTGCCTAAGTTGTACGTACAGAGGGATTTCTTAACTTTACGCTGTATATGCATTTCTGTTAACACTGGAACATAGTGGATCAGTACCAACAGTGTCACTTCTGACGACATCAAAATGGAGAGCTCTATACTACTACCACAGGGTGAGGGCCTGTGCACTGGTATTTGGATGCAGAATCACATACATCTCCCATGCTGCACGGCTTCTTAAAGCCAGTGATCCACCCCTTCCCAATTGTTTCCAGCTTTTCTCTTTCCTATGAGAACTCTGTTTATCTGCATAGAGCATAGGCTATCTTTAGGCCAAGAAGCTTTGATTCTGCCTTTTGTTATTCAGTGTGGAGATATGGGGGTGGTTAGGAGAAGGGGGGGGGGGGGTGTTGAACAGTTCCGATCTTGTATGCTAATGTTATGGTAGCTTTTGTTTCACGGTTTTTGACACGAGCAACATGGCCACTCTTGCTGTAACAGTTCAGTTTCTCACCAGAGGTGTACTACTAGCACTTTTCTATGGGAAGTCCCTGAGATAGTAATAGCCAAGAATAAGAAAATCTTAGATGGAGACTTTGCATGACATTGGGGTTTAGATCTGTTATACCTCCTTTTTTTTCCCCAGTCTGCGGTGCGAGTTGTCTCGTAGTCCATGGTTTTCATGTACTCCACGGGTTAGTTATTTTTTTCTGGTGTTGACCTCTTGTCCCTGATTTCTCAATAATTATACAAGGAGGTCAGTGTATGAATTGAAAAGGAGGTGGGGGGGAGGGTGGTCAAATCTGATTTTTTTCCCCTGTCTGCTGCTTTTGTGTGTCAGACAACAGTGCAGTGAATGGAGGAACCGATACAGTTCATCCCTCACTTGTCAGCCTGGCAACAATGCCAGTGGGTGAGGGTGGCCATTGAGCGTGCGACGGGAGGGAAAGGGTTAAACTTGTCTTACTGTCGCCCTTTGTAAGGCGGCATTCTCCCACATCGCCCAGCGAGCTTGCACAAAGGCACGGCGCATTCTCACACAGAGCGCAGGTCTGGAGGAATCTCTGGCAGATGGCCGCATTCACTGGAGCTACGGGTCAAACATATGCTCCCTCACAGAAAGGAATCCCTCCAAAAGAAGGAGGGAGAGAGAGAGGAGGAGGAGGAGGAGGAGGGAGGGAGTGGAGAGGGCTGGGGTGTGGGCGAGAAAGGTGTTTGTCTGAGTTTCTCAGTACTGTATGTGCGAATGGGCAGGAAGAGAATTAAACAGGAGCTGAATAAAGAGTGGGGGAAAAAGAAAGGGAGAAAAGAACAAAGCAAAACAAAAAGTTCTCACGATAGAATAAAAAGCAGAGTAAATTAAAGAAAGGAAAAACACAGCTTTACGTTTGGTAAAAACGTCAGTCTCTCTCTCTCTCTCTCTCTGTGTGTGTGTGTGTGTGTGTGTGTCTTCTGAGAAGGAGAACCCCAGGGAATATGATGTTCTGTACTTGCCCAGTTTTGGTGACTTGGAGGTTTCCGGTGAGGCCTTTCCACCTAGGCTGAGGAGTAACAGAGGTGTGCTTCCACCAGCAGGTGGCACTACACACAAACACTTTTCTAGTCAAAGACTAGGCATGAATGGCCTCCCTTTCAGAAATGTGTAGGCCAAGGCACAGTGAACTCTGTCATTATGAGCGAAAGTACAGCTTTCCTAACTTAAGCTTTACTGTGTTATTTTCAGAACGTGACTGTTTGCTATGTCCAAGTCGTGACCTCAAGTGCTAGTATTATGTAGGCCTAGTGGTAATTAGGACATCAAACAGATGCATGTTTTTATTATTTTTTTATTTCTTTATTGCACCACTATATAATTATAGTCAAGGTATTACTCGAAACATTAACAAGATTAAGCAATGAATAACACACCAAAGGGAAAACATATCACTGCAAAGTTCTAGAAGGCATCTGTGAACTCAAAATGCAAAAAAGATATCAACATGACCCATTAAAAAAAAACACGCCAATAGTTTATCAGTGTTTCTATGTGGAAAAGATCTTGTTGTGTTGCATGTCTACCAGTAGGTTGGCGGTACAGTTTAGCCATGAATAGCCAGTGCTTGTGTAATGCACTGCCACTGACGTCCCTGTCTAGATGAGAATGTGACGGCTGTATGCAGGCCAAACCACTATGCGGTCTGTTTTTTGCAGTTAATTTCTGGGCATTTGTAAATGTTTATTATTTTCTTCTTTCTGGTTTTAGTAAATCACTAAGTTCACTGGTATATCCATCTGTCCATGTAAGCTAAATGTATGTAAAACCTTTGCGTTTGTTATGATATTTTTCAAAGATTGAGGTACAAACAAACAGCGTTCTGACTAATAGTTCCCATCCCATCCCTACTGTCTTTATTTCCAGTCGTTAAAAGCACCTTGTGTGTGTGTAATGTAAAGGCTCTGGAAAAGCCAGAATGAGTCAGGACCTTGGGTGCCGTGCACACAGGTGAGGTAGGGTTACACTCCTATGGCTAACCTGTTTATGTGCCTTACTCACACACACACACACTTAGAGAGAGACACACACACACACACACACACACACACACACACACACACACACACACACACACACACACACACACACACACACACACACACACACACACAGAGACACGCGTGCATCAGTCTGATTAACTGCCTGGTCTGGACGTCTCGATGGGTGGACCTTGCCTGAAGCACACGTTCTCCAGTCTCCGCGGCGACGTGTAACATCTGTTTTCGTGGCGCTGCCCCCTGTGACGCAGTGCGGACAGTAATCTTCACGCCGCTCGTCCCCTCTCATCTGCCGACAGATGAAGGCCTTGTGTCTGCGGCTGTAGACACTGTGGCGTGGAGTGGCTCGGCGTGACGCGGTGTGTAGCGGTCACCCCCCCCCCCCACACACACACACACACACACACACCCTCGCTTCACCTCACACACTCTTTCCTCCAAATGTACTTCCACTGTTTTGCTCCCCCTTTTCTAAATCTATTCTTCCCTCTCTCACTCCTTTTCTACAGCTCTCTCTCTCTCTCTCTCTCTCTCTCTCTCTCTCCCCCCCCCCTCTCTCTCTCTCACTCTGAGCCCCCCCCCCGGGTCACCTTGCCCTCTGAACTCCATCCTGCCCCAGCCGCCACCCTCCTACTTCCTCTTCCTGTTCCTTCTTTCCTGCACACACCACATCACTTCCTGTCCATACTATGGACGATACAAAACAGCAGGCCTGTAGCGGCCACTGGGCGCCCCCTGGGTCCCCCTCCGTCCTCCTCGGTAATTTCCCCATTAGAAAGGAATTTGTTTCTGTAGTGAAAAGCAGCTAATTTTGTACAGTGGACAAGTTATGCCTCAGGGCCAGTAAACTGTTAAACAGAACTGTAGCGTGACCACTGTTTGCCTGTGAGGTAAAGGATGTGGAAAATATGAAGAATCTTTGTCGTTCTTTGTTGTGGGTCAGGTGGCCCCCCATTGGACGCCCTGCCAATGGCCCATTGTTTGGGATGTTGATCCAAAATGTCACATCCAAGGACAACCTTTCCTTTTTCTACCCACTCAAGCCTAGAGTGTGTTCCTCAGAACACAAACAGATCAGACCAGGTCACCTAGGAATGCTTCATAAATAAAGATTTGGATATTCAATTCAGTTAAATTTAAAAAAATGATCTCCAAGGGGCAATGTCTTCATGCAGGCATAGTGACCCATAAGACACAACACAACATATAAGACAGGACAAAATGAAAGAACAGGACAGACAGGGGTGTAAGTACGTGTGGGGGATTAGTCCCAGGAGAGGGAGGAAGAGGGAAGCATATTCAAGTTCAAAAGGCGAATAGGCTCAAAAGTAAAGGTAGCCTTCCTCCTGTTAATCCTAGCCAGATGAGAGAGCCGGAGAGCAGCCATTCAAAAGCTCTGTGTGTATTACATTTGAACCACTCGGACAACTACACGGGCAGGCTTTTCATATGATCCCTTACCCACATCACACATGCAGGACTTATTCACAGCACTGTGGACCATATCCCACTTAGCACTGTGGACCATATCCCACTTAGCACTGTGGACCATATCACTTTCCTGGCCCTGCTCACGTTATATCAGTGGCAGAGGAGTTTTTTAAGGAAGTCATCGAAGGCATACTGGTTTTTTTTTTCATGTTTCCTCTAAAATGTTTGTATCTTTACAGAACTCCTTCCTAGGCTATTTCTCTGTTGGGATTCCGTGTATGTTGTTTTAGGAAGAGTATGTGTGTCTTCCCTTTCAAACACATACATCCCTCTTTTAAGGTTAAAAGGTTATGGGTCTTCCCAGTCTTACATGCATGCACTGGATGTTCATCATGTTTAGCAACCCCCCCCCCCCCCCCCCCCCCTTCCCCCTCGTGCGTTGCTAAGTGTTGAGAAAGGCAGTGCATGCAGAGGCCAAGTTAGAGTCGGCTTGTGACTTCCCATAAGTATGAGTTGGGCACATCCATCCAGTGTGGTCGGAAAAGGCCTGGGTTTAGCACCCCACTCAAAACCACACTGAGTCACCAGATCTGTTTCTGGATCTTCATTCACATCCATGCAATCTTTTCATCGCATCACTAGTAATGCAATGCAGTATTACATTGTGTTTTGTGTGTGTGTGCGTGTGCATGTGCGTGCTTGCTTGTGTTTGTGTATGGGTGTGTGTGTACTGCATAGTTAGGGAGTTAAAGCATTGTGTGCAGCCTTCCTAACATATTATCCTGGTTTCCTGTACATGGATGAAGCCTAGTCCAAGACTAAATGCTTTGGTAACACTTTACGGTAAGGGTACCTGAATTATCATGAATTCATGCCTGAATTAATTCATGATTTATCCTTAATATCTCATGAGTCATCAGGAATTGACATGAGTTCATAGTTTGTCATTTCTGACCGCATGAACCGCACTTCACCTAAAGCATTAGGTGCGGTGGGCACATCATTATGAATTATAATTTATTAAGCATGATCATGATTATTTATTTTTCTGGCAAAAATGCTCATATTCTGATTTGAACACTGCTCATATTCTGACTGCAGTTCTCTAAAAACATGTCATTATTCACAACTTTAGTTGAGCGGCCACAGACATGATGTACTCATGAGCAATTAACCTTAAATTCATGTAATCATGAAGATCATGCTTAAGAAATCATAATTCATAATGATGTGCCCACCTAATGATTCATAAGATTTTAAGGAATTAAGTAATGCATAAAACATGAATTAATTCATGCATGAATTCATGATAATTCATACCCTTACAGTAAAGTGTTACCAATAGAAGTTCTCTTTTAGTCTAGCATTAGTTGTAAGTCATGAGTAGGAAACCAGGCCAAAATATACAAACAAACAATGCAATAGCAAAATAACACACCAGTATGACTCCTCAGAAGAGTTTGCTGACCCTCCCCCTACATAATAACATCGACCAAAACAGCCATTTATAGGTCTACAAAATTATGTCAGTTGGGCTTGAGTTTCCTGTCTTGGCTCCAGGCCACATATGACGTTCCATTGGGACAGTTTTAGTGTAAAATCAGTGATCACTGTGCTCAAAGGCCACATATGACAGCTTTAGTGTAAAATCAGTGGTCAGTGTGCTTTAGTGTAAAAACAGTGGTCAGTGTGCTTTAGTGTAAAATCAGTGGTCAGTGTGCTTTAGTGTAAAATCAGTGGTCAGTGTGCTTTAGTGTAAAATCAGTGATCACTGTGCTCAAAGGCCACATATGACAGCTTTAGTGTAAAATCAGTGGTCAGTGTGCTTTAGTGTAAAATCAGTGGTCAGTGTGCTTTAGTGTAAAATCAGTGGTCAAATCAGTGGTCAGTGTGCTTTAGTGTAAAATCGGTGGTCAGTGTGCTTTAGTGTAAAATCAGTGGCCAGTGTGCTTTAGTGTAAAATCAGTGGCAAGTGTGCTTTAGCGTAAAATCAGTGGTCAGTGTGCTTTAGCGTAAAATCAGTGGTCAGTGTGCTTTAGCGTAAAATCAGAGGTCAGTGTGCTTTAGCGTA
>NC_055971.1:27799113-27829113 GCF_018492685.1 Alosa sapidissima | reverse complement strand
ATAGGCAAAGGATAACTGAGAGTCTGGAATCAGACAGAGTGTTTATATGTGTAAATGACCACATGATTTTTTTGGGATAAAAGTGAATACTCATGTTTTTGTGGTGTCTTTCTGAAGAAGGAACAGAAACATTAGCATGGCTCAAACTGCCAAACAACAAGAACAAAAAAGAAATCTCATCAATTTTTGCCAGGCATGTTCCCAGTGAGACGCGTCCACACTCGCGCCTCGTGTTCGTTTATGATCTGATGTAAGCACAACTCATTTCATCATCTCAATTTAGCCACCATCACTTTTTCCATCTGCAGCCTGTGGTATCTGTGGAAATCTGAGTTTCTTGACATTTAGGGAAAATTCTTACGTCACTTATGGAGCAGGAGTCGCGTTGGATCTCTTTTTTTCACCACGCCAATGAATTAAGTTTGCTAAACTAGTCACTACTGGGAATGATACATCGGAGCAAGAACCACCAGAAACCAAATTAAGTAAATATTGTAACAAGTCTGTCCTCCTGACTGATTATTTCTCCTTTAACCACTGCCCTACTACTAACACATTAAACCACCTGGTACATTCTATCGTTTTGTAAAACAGGTCAAATCTGCATTTAAATCATGGAAAGATAACCTAACATCACAAGGAAGCAACATCCTTAGGTATGAGCTACACCAGGCGCGTAACTGAAGTGTTCTGTTCCCGACGCGTAAAATCTATTTTAGCTGAATGGTCTATTTTTTTCGAACATACGGCCCACTGTCACGTCTGGTGTAGCTACTTCCATTGATTATAATGGAAGCTAATTGTTGCAGCAGACGCAACGCGAACGGAACGCTTCAGTTACGCGCCTGGTGTAGCTCAGCCCTTATTCTGGTCTGGATTTCTTCACATCATGAAGTTAACTCAGCTCTAGGATTCTGGTTGTGTAAGAATGCAACACACTCTGCTCTCACACCAGCTTCCCTATGGGTGTGTCATATAGGTTTAGTCAGATTTTTTTTTTTTTCTTTTTCGCATGCCCAAATATCCGTCAATGATTCCCGGGACTCTGAAAGACCGGGGTACACAAAACTTGGTGGGCATGTAACCCCACATGGATAGCATGGAACCATCGTTTTTCGTTTTGATCTGTAGCCCCCCCGCTGGACTGGACCCCCCGAAAGGAGGGTAGGGCAGACACATTTTTTTTTTGTATGTTGATCTCAAGGGGCCAAGTCAACCCATTCCATAACCACTCATTTTATGTATAGCGCCACCTAGTTAAACACAAAAAAGTAAAAATGAGGTGTTGTAATTGAAGGTATCTGTGACCTAACATAGTCAAAACTGCACGAAATTGGAAGTGTAGGATCATTATGACACCCTCTGTATGCACGCCAAGTTTTGTGGAATTCCGTTCATGGGGGGCCACACAATAAATTAATTTATGTTACTATACACCAACTGGCCTGTAGGTGGCCGGAGACAGTTTTCTGTGAATATCTCGAGAACCGTAGGGCCTAGGAGGTCCACCTTTTTTATGTATGTTGGTCTTAAGGGGGCATGTCAACCCATCCCATTACCACTTATTTCATGTATAGCGCCACCTAGTTAAAAATTAAAAAGCAAAAAATTAGGTGTTTTCATCACAATATCTCTGGCTGACAAGGTCAAAACTGCACGAAATTAAAAGTGTAGGATCATTATGACACCCTCCGAATGCATGCTAAGTTTTGTGTACTTTCATTCATGGGGGGCCTTACAATAAAATAATTTATGTGTACATTTAGTGACGTACACCAACAAGGATTACCGGGACACTGAAAGACCGGGGTACACAAAACTTGGTGGGCATGTACCCCCACATAGATAGCATGGAACCGTCATTTTTCGTTTTGATCTGTAGCCCCCCCGCTGGACTGGACCCCCCGAAAGGAGGGTAGGGCAGACACAGTTCTCTGTGAATATGTTGAGAACTGTAGGGCCTAGGATGACCATTTTTTTCCGTATGTTTGCCTCCCGGGGTCATGTTAACCCATTTCATGTGCACACATGTGCACAAACAGATACACACACACACACACATACATTCACAGTAATCATACGTATGACACATACTCACACAGTAGACATATGTACGCTTGCATGCACAGGCACATACGCAGGCACACACACAAGCACGCACACACAGACACACACACACACACTCACACACACACACACCCACACACATAACATAAACATAACACAAACAATCAAGAATTTCTCAGAATTATGAACAGGCAAGATGGAGGTGGGGTTGTATAAAATTAATTTTACATGTGAAATCTATGAACTAATCATGTTTTGGTACTTGTTGTCTAGCAGATACCAGTGAGAATTGAGTGTGGATAATGCAATTTAGTGAGACAGAATCATATAGGCCTTTCAGCGTGATTTGTTTTTGTGGAAAAAATGTGCTGGACTGGGCGGCGGTCATATTTTGTACCGCTCTGCGGTACATCTAGTTATGTAATAAGATTGATTCTTATGCAGGTGTCCTCATCTGATGTTAATAAATGTGTTGTTTTGGGAATCAATGTAGCAGATTCAACTGTTGCCAGTGTAGGTTGCTCACTAGGCCTTGGTGGCAGGTGGTTATATTAGACACGGGGCCTGTTTGAAGAGCGTCCAGCGACTCGTCATGGAAACGCTGGTAATCTGTCCATTTCAATAGAATGTTCGCTTTGTCTCAGTATGCTTGGAGATTGACCAATCCACGGCATGCGTCACTAGTGGCTTGCAGAGGAGTATGATTAATGTGGAACTAACTTTGAGCTGATTCGCTGACTTGACGATCTTGAAGGGGGAAAAAACAAATGTGGTTTAATGAGTCTCGATCAAATGCGTGAGATAGTTGATCATAAGAACATTTTATTTCGCCTGATGGTGTTGTTAATGTGCTGACCTTGTAATTTGACTTTTCAAAAATGACATTTTAAAACAATTTCTTTTGTGTATTTTTTGGTTTAGGATTTGTCACATGGATTAGCAACGTTGAAATACAGTATCCATTGCAACCTGTCTCAGACAATCTGTCTTAAATTAGAGTGTAGCTTATCGAATAGAGACTCTGGTGGATTTTTCCTGACGTGAAGACGACGTGGCTATGAGTAATTTTCTCAGATATGACCAAAATCTGTTGGAACACAGTTTTTTGTTCACATTTACAGACTTAAATTAAATTTTGGTAATTGGTCAGATTTTATCATGATGATACTAAAATAAGTGTTCAGCGGACATTGTCTGAAGGGCCATGCCCCCAGAGTGTAGCACTGTGACATGCCCCCAGAGTGTACCACAAAGCTGCCTGGCTGCATTAGCAGTTGGTTGTAGCAACTCGAGCTATAGGTAAAACCGATTGTTTTCATTTTTTTCGTACCGACAGTAGGCTACTCGATGACCTCAAGAAACGGAAATCTAAAGAAATCGCCGGATTTCACCTCTAAGTATTGCTGACAACGTCCACATATAAATTATAATTAAAACGACACAAATATAGCTGGGGATCACCTTCAGAGCAATGTTTAGAATAAATAAAAAGATGACGGCCAATGAGAATACATTGAATATTAAGCATCACATTCCTCAACATGAGGAGATATGCTCTTTATTGTTGGTTAGTGTGGACACTCATATTGTCATAGTTATGGTTATCTTTATAGTTTTGGACCCTGGTGTGAACAGCACTTGAGGGTAGATAGATAGGAAGATGGCAGATGTGATTATCTTAGCCCCACAGAGTTATTAGGAACCAATATGAATACATGCTTGGGCCTTCCTCTTCCCTCTAATCAGAGGGACGTCACGTCATCTTCATGTCAGGAAAAATCTGTTCTGAAATGCATGGCCTGTCTCAACTCTGACTCTCTCCCACAAACGCACAGACACACACACACACACACACACACACAAACACACACTCACACACACACACGCACACACAAAAATCTTCAGACAGACAGACAGACAGAACTGAACAGAACAGAACAGAACAGAGAGAGAGAGAGAGAGAGAGAGAGAGATAGATAGAGAGAGAGAAAGAGAGAGAGAGAGATGTGTGTTCTTCCCTCCCACACAGACCCACCCAGGCACTTGGTGGAACGATGTCTGTTTAGTACATGGTGAAGTTTGTTTAGAGATGTTCCCTTGTCTCACCAGTTTGGGTGTGGCCACCGCAAATCCATATCTGGGGATTTGCAAATCTTTTTCCGTGCTGATTCTTGCCCATTGTTTCATATGCAAGACTGTCATGTTCCCTTTTCAGATTCGTACAATAACACACACAGACACACACACACACACACACACACACACACACACAAACGCAAGGTTTCTGTTTACTGAGGCTTACGTGTTAACATAACCATGTGAGACAGTTGTGGTGCAAAGTGCATTCAATTGAGAAGATGAGTTAAGTGTCTAGCATGTAAGAGCTCATTTGTTGAGTTTGCTCAGCTTTTCACAGACAGAAGATCTAATAAAAGACAATCGCTGACTGGTATGCTGAAGCTATCGGTCCTGTGAATCTTAAGCATACAGAAAAGGATAAGAAAAAAACAAGCATTCCATTTTCAGTGTAACCTATGGAATGTTTGTGATGAGAGGAACTATACATAACTCAAGATGTTTACTTTTAAAATACCAGAATATTTATTGACTTTGCTTTCCTAGAACATTGCCTTTATAAATTATATTCCCTCAGTGGCCAAGAAGCACATGTACACTTGTCTGCTATGCGCAACTGAACAGATATAACCTAGATAGTCCGAAATCACTATCAGGAAAAAGAAAAAATGCTTTACTAATTTATACTGCCCCCATGCCTCCTGCTCCAAGCACACACACACACACACACACACACACACACACACACACACACACACACACACACACACACACACACACACGTTCAGAAATACAAAGGCAAACACAAACACACAAAAAAACAATCAAGTCAAAAATTCAAACAACCATATCTGGAAGAATGTTAGACTATTAGATGTTGAGCATACTTCTCCATTTCTGTCTAAACATCCCGCCACAACTGGGCTCGCAGACAATACAGACAACGCTGTCTTGGCTGAGAATTGAGTAAACTGTCAGATGACCAGATGACAATTCATGCAGTAGAATATTGGACAAACAATGCCGTGTAAACATTCAGCTAGAAGCAAAAGGAATCTATTGACTTTGAGGGTGTTGTGTTTTAATTTCTGTCCATAATCTGTGAGGACAGTCCCATTAATTATTGGGGAATGGCCAGGCTATCTGGGTTCTGTGTTGGACTGCATTTAACATATTACAAAATTAAACTGGTTTTAATATTCCCATACATACAAGGACTCAGTTGTTACACTTCACAGACAATCCAACAAAGACAATATGACGGTAAAAGCTCTTTCTGAAAACAACTTTTAGCTGTTTTTACCACAGCATGTACAATGGAAATGTTGCTTGTGCCGCCACCATTGTGTGGTGTGCATAGTCATGCCGACAGGCAACCTGGAGGTGCACCAAAGTACCAGCTTTTCATAAACACACTTCATCTTTAGCATGTGTTGTTTTTTTAATCTGTGCCTTATTTTTCTTTTTCCATGATGGAGTTATTTTTCTGGAGTGGAGGGCAGGAATGTTGCTGCCCTAGGCAGCTTGATCCCCCCCCCTGGTAGGCCCACGAAGGTCTCCAAAGGGTGCGCTGTTTAAACCACACTCACTTTCATACTTCCCTCATGAAATTCACACACCTGGTCAAACACCCCGGCCAGACCACTGCGTCCATAAAGGGGAATTGTCCGCCGCCACCGTACGCTTGCAGTGTCATGTGCCGTTTTTTTTTTTTTTTTTCTTCTCCAAAAACGCCCCAGCGGGAACTTATTTTAGACTCAACAAAAACACTGAATTGTAATTGCGCTTTTTGAAGTTGTGAAACATCTGGTGGGGTGCCGGGGATGGAGTGTGTTTTCATTCGCTCGCTCGCTCGCTCGCTCGCCGGTGGCCGCCACTAGAGACTGCACCTTCAGCAGCGGCCACGCGGTTGCCAGACCCGGACCTCGGCTCAGATGTATGTTTTAATTTTCGAGCTCCCCGGGCCTCCACGGCTGATGTTTGATGGACATTTACGCCGCATAGGCCCGCTGAACGCCTCGGTATACTCTACCCCTAGCAGGCCAGGAATTTGCATTAGGAAGCTTGTGGTTTGATTCCAAGTTCACGGAAATTTGTTTTTTTTCTCAGATCCTGCAAAACCTTCAGAGTCTATACCCTAAGTGCCATATGTTTATTGGAAGAGGGAGAGCTCCACATTCACTTAGACTTGTTTTGAGAGCTCCATGGCATATCTTGCTGAGACCGTTTTTAGTGCCCTTTCAATGTTTATACAACAGCGAGAGGGCCACTGGGAAGGCTGTTGAGATTTGGGGTTGCTGGTCAAGCGTTATGATTTGGTGTTAGTGTTTTGCTTTTGTGCCTCATGTTGTTTTGAGGAACTTGAAATGAGGAACAGACAGCAGCGTTTGGGCCTTTGCAGTTCCTCAAACCCATCGCATAGTGTCGAAATATGGTGATGTGAAACAAACTTAGTGGGTATTTCTTTTGCAGAACAGAGCTTCAAAAACAGGAATAAAACATATCAGCCAAGCTATTAACAAAGACTATTTTTTTTTTCGCAATGTGTGATTATGCTACATGGGTCAGGTGATTGTATGGCACAGTGAAAAAAAAAGCAGAAGACGTACATCGCACATGTAACCAGGCAAAAAACAGGAAGTCAAGGCACGTGTAACTGGACCAGGGGCACAGCCCAGTAGGATCATGTCGGAATGTTCACCACATTCTACAAAGGCTGCCCCGTCCATTAATCTCCCTTTCTGTCACCCAACCCTAACCCTGCCCCCACTACCTCCAGCCCCAATATGTACTCACAATTGCTGTTGTCTGTCCAATTTCCTGAAAACTATGTCTCTTTTTATGATGTTTCTTATAACTTATGTGTCTAATGACATCTGATTGTTTGTTGTTTTGATTGTTTTGATGTCAATGATGAATTAAGTTGGTATCTATGATTAAGTTGGTGTCAGCACTGTTAATATTACATTTGCCTCATCAAAGCAATGAAGGTGAATATTATTGCCATCTGGCATTTAATTATATACACAGTCTACACTACTGTGTGTTTATTGCCAATTAAGGTCAGGGGAAATAAGGGGAATTTTTCATTGTTCATTGTTCATTTCTGACGGAACCCTTTCACTTTTACTTTTAACTAGACTTCACTTTTACTTTTAAGTTTGACTCCTGTCTCCTTTCAGTTCAGTTCAGTTCTGAGGGTCTTTGATACAACATCTTGACTGACTGATCTCGCTGCTAGTCCAGCCAAACCATGCGTGGACAGTGCTGACCCCCACCCCCACCCCCTGGGCCAGAGCGTTGACGGGGCCTACATGCTAAAGACACAGAAGTTCTCTTTTTTGGGCTACTACTCAAGAGTGAAGAGATGTGTAAGGTCATGTATGTAGGAGATGTGTATGCATGGATGTAGATCTTCGCCAGGGGCCTGTGCTAAAGACTAATTTCCCTCTCTTTGTTGCCTCATATAGTCATAATAGGATTCACAACAAGTTAAGTCAATAGCAAGTTGCCTGCCTGCTGGCTCAACTTCCTTCAAGAAGTCTTTCAAAGTTCACTTAAAAGGAAAAATCTGGTGTTAGAAAAAACGTAGTGTCTAGTTTTGGATGATGACGAGTTTGAAGTTTCGTTGGGGACTAAAACAACCTTAATCGGACTGACTAGGCTGAAAATATCATGACGTTTATGCTATTGTGAAGACAATACGAAATGTTTGTGTAAAGAAAGGGCTCAAGTGTGTAAGTGTAAAGAAAGGATTTAAAAATAACTGTTTGTACTGTCAGTGCATTACTTATGGTGGTGACTGATGGAAGTACAGGTAATGCCAGTTAATGTATTCTTGTACCTCAAGTTTAGTGTTTAGCTACTATGTCAAAGTATTTGTGTGGGCAATAGCATACCACTTCTATTCAAAGCCCAAGTCTAAGACTGAATCAGCAAACAAGTAAAAAAGCACACAAGTCCTGACTCAAAAGGGGCCTGGGCCCACTCTGACGCGGCTGCTTGTGGGTTTGGGAGAGAGATTCCCCCGGGGCGGATGGTGGGGTTGATCTGGTTCAGACCTGGGCCATCTCTGCTCCAGCTCCTGCAGGCCACCAGCCCACCACAGCGCAGCAGTCTGTTCCATGGCAACATGAAAGAGTTCTTTGGGTGACTGCTAAAAGCCAGCTGCACCCCAGCTTACACCCATTACACCAGCATCAAACTCTATAACTCGTGTTGATTACAATTCAGGTCTATTTTTGTAAGGAAAACCAATGCACATTGGCAGTGGAGTGTTTTGCAATCGTGGTCCGCACTTTGTGGTGCTGGTCTGGAGCTGTGGCATGGCTGTCTTATTAGTGAAAGCCCAGGACATGTATATGGAATGGAACTTGGAACTTGGAACTTGGAACATGGAACTTTGAACTTGCCACCTGGAATTTGAAATGTGTCTTTGGCTATCCTTGATAGTGCAGGAGATAGTTATTTTTGATATCTCATTGCCAATATTATAGGACTATAGGACTATAAATAAAGAACCTTTTGCTGTTGTTCATGTATCTTGCCAGAATTGATCTCCCAGGATTACATCAAATTAGTGTGCATCATAAATATGCATCCACTGTAAATGAATGACTGCTTCATAGTGTGTTTTTTTCAGTGCACTGAATGGCATTCAGCATAGAGAGGCTGGCACAGTTCATCATGCCTTGGCACCAGCCTTGCTGGAACAAAATCTTTTTTGTGGGGGAATAGAGAGGTTGAAAAATGCTACTTGCTGCTTTTGTCCTACTAATCGTTCAATAAAAAACACTAATGGAATGATATCATTGTGCATGTATCCAGATGCGAGGTTCATTGATGCAGCTTGACGTAGCCTGAGAAGAGAGAGCTAGCGCGAGCCAAGAGAGAAGCAGAGCCCGGCTGTGGCTGTTGGTTCTCCTCATAAGTGTGAGCGGTGGCCCAGGGGTAAGGCGAGGAAGAGGGGAATAGCTGGCGGCTGACGTCAACGGCCCGAGTGGAAGTGCTTGCCTTTTATAGGCACGTTCCCTCGCTAGCGCATTCCTGACAAGAGCACAGTGTCCCAGGGCTGTGGAGGAGCTGGAGGGGTTGGACCGGGGAGGTGACGCAGGCGCACGCACACACACGCACACACACACACACACACACACACACACACACACACACACTTTGAGGGTTTGAGTGGAGTCGACACATACTCACAGAGTGCAGAGCTGAAGTGGGGAGGTGCAAGAGAGAAGAAAAATTCCTTTTCAAACTTTTACTTTTCGTGGTAAAAATGGCCACCCCCTAAATGCACGCAGGCAGAACACACAAACACACACACACACACACACAGATCAGATTTAGTTCAAACAAAAGTCAAATGAAGCTTCCTCAGAAAGTAATAGCACTTAGACATTCTGAAGAATAACCTTGTCATATTAGATGTTCTAAAGAATAACCTTGTCCTATGGGAGGTGGTAACAAAATCCCTTTGACTTGGTTCTATTATCAGCATTGAACTTTTGTTTACCTATTTGAATAACACATGATGCCAGCTTCAGACAATAGCTGCTCCATCCAAAGCAAACAATAGATGGTATAACAAAGCGTTTGTGTCCAGGCGGTCATTGTTTATGCAGGAATGAGAGATGAGATCACACCAGTGACAGAGGAGAATGTGCATACAATCACGGCGGATCATTTTACTGTTTGCATCTTGTTTTGCAAGCTCTTAACTGAGTCGGATTCCACCACAGCCTGCTCTGCTGTGCTTTTGTGTACCTGCCTGCCGTATCAGGGCAGCAATGTTTGCCAATGGGGAGAATGTCGAACCACATGCACTGCTAGCATTTCTCAAGTCCTTCTTGAGCAATCTGTTTTTATTTTTTTCTTTTCTTTTTTTGGCTTGTTCCTCTTTTTCCAAACAAGTTCAACCCCGTTTGTTAAGACCGAGTTTGTGCTGAATTTGTGGTGGTTGTTTTTGTTGGCAAGGATGTCTGCGATTCGGATGGCAACTTGTGCAGGCAGAACAGAAACCAAACCTGTTTCCATGACGCTGTATACGTCTATGCTCTGACAATTGCGCAATCTGGCCCCACTGCCTCACACCACCCCACATCGCCCCTCTCCCCTGTGCGGCATGCAAATAAAAGACACTATCACCTTTGAACCTCTGTTCTCAGTGCTACCTTTCTGCTCTCACCACGGCAACAAATCAATAGAGCAAAGAGAAATGTTCTATTTGCATGTGGTCAAAAAGCTTTACAGGTCAAATGATACCTCGTGCTGTTCTATCACTCTTTCTGATATTGCCATTGTCCAATCTGACAGGGAATCTTGTCAATATTTGAAAAAAAACGTAGTGGTTTTGCAGCATCATTTGCTCTATTAACTCATAACGCTTTAGCGCTCATAACTCATTAGCTCTTTGTACGTTTTTTTGACAGTGAATTAATCACTACAGTGTTTCAGTGTTTGAACAAGAGTTCATCTGAAGGCAAACGGGTCTAAAGTACAACTGGAGACAATCTACAACGGTTAAATATTAAACCTGAGCCTGAATCACACCACTGATTTCGACCCTTAACCAAATGGGAATCTAAACCTGTTACAATAACAGTGTAAAAGTCGTGCTTTGAAACCAGGTGAGTGAGTAAGAACAGTGCTCAAAGGTCTTGGATTTATGGTGTTGATAGTCCCTGGTAGTCCCCTCGAGATATACACTGGGCTATAACACCTTCTATTCTATTTTTCACACACACACACACACACACACACACACCCATATGCACATACATGCCCACTGCACATAAACACACACACACACACACACACACACACACACACACACACACACATCTTGCCATGCGTCATTCTCCCTGTCTGTGAACTTTCAGCAGGGATGCTCTGGAAGAAGTCTTCCAAAGGCACATACCATCTGAGACAGCTGACAGAGGGGGTCTCGGCGTGGGCCTACTCAAACCGGGGAGTGAAGCCAATTTGTGATCTCTCTTGTGCTTATTTGTTTTCACAGGACTACCACCGTTGTTATGGCAACACATCCTGTGTGTGCTCTGGCTTATAAGACAAGGGAAACTAATAGAGCGTACACCATAGTTAACTCTTTCCTGTCGCCATGGACAACTGACCAGCAACCTGCCGTAGCTTTTCATAGGTGCTACAGGACATTTGGTGTCTATCTGTCAAACAGTAGGTGTTTGCGGGAAGAAAAGCTGGAGCTGAAAGTTTAATAAGAATAAAAAAAGTCGAAACCAAGAGAGATAGACACACACACACACACACACACACACACAGAAAGAGAGAGACCCAGAGAAAGGGAGGGTAGTAGAGAGAGTAATGGCTTACCTTCGACCCTCACATTTGCTTGACTAACTCTGTGCTAAAGTGTTGATCTGTACTCCAAAACAAATTGTGAAGTGACAAAGTATTTTGACGTATCTGAAAGAGGAACTGTCGCACCAGAACGGCTAAATATAGCGGTGTTAATTTGCCATATCCTCTTTTGTTTAATTCAGGTCTGATGCCGTCCTACTCTTTCAGAGACTGTAATGCCTCCGTGGCTTAAACGAACAGCCTGGCCACTGGGCAACACACACAAATCTATCTATTTGTGGCTGACATCTTCAACACATTTGCAACACATCACATCAGGAAGTTAACAAACGTGGAATGTTCACACTAAACAGTTTGAAACACTGAATATTTCCATGGCCTCGTTCAAACTTGAATCACTAGAAACATATTAACAAACAAAAAAACTTATATTAAATATTTTCAATCGTATGCGTGTTATATAAGTCACAGCATGCTATTTTTGATCCAGGTCAGTGCTGTAGACATAGCAGCCAGCCATCAACCTGATACAGTATGTATGCCACAGAGAAAGTACACACTGTGTGCCTCAGGGAAAAGAAATGGCGGCTGAGTAGAGATCTCTAACATCAGACGCTTAACCATAAGGGTGTACTGCAGCATGTGACTAGTCAGGGGATAACCTTGGTTGTAAAAGACACTTTTTTAAAAGATCAGTGAGTGGACTGTGAGCATATTTACTGTGAAGACTCTCTCTCTCTTTCTCTCTCTCTCTCTCTCAGACACATTCTATGCTGATTTTCCTTCGTGGCCTGAATAAGGATTATTGCCCTGCTAAGTGGTCATAGGATATTTTGGTGTACCACAGTAATACAGTTATGGACAGCAACTGATTTTAAAATGTTACTTATGAAGTGATTAGACAGGAACAACTCTTTAAAAATGATATGGTGCACTCGTTTGAATGCAGTGATAATGCAAGTGTGAATAATATAAAATTCATTATATGTTTCATACTTGGAATTTCATTGCTGTATTGAGACAACTATCCAAGTATTAAGTTTAATGTATCTTAAAATGTGGATTCCGTAGCACTACTGGTTGAGTGACCACAACGTTATCAGAAAAATGAACGTGTTCAATGAACACATTCTTTTGATTTCATTCATGTACAGCACTGAGCACCAGCATCTATGAATGAACCCCACACATGTGACTCTTGAATCGGGAAAGTTCTGTGGTCGGCATTTTAAAACATGTTAGATTGTGCTGAGTACAGTTTGTGAGATATAGAGGGTCACTGACATGGCTGTTGTAGTTATCTGAGAAAAGTCTGTCGCATTAATAATAATAAAAAAAGGTGGCTGTGTGTACAAGCATGAGTCAAGGATGGCCACCTGGCTCCTAGTCAGAATATTACTTACTTTACATGCTTAAAGTTAACTACTTTTTAAGCTAAATTAAATTTCACCAAAGATGAGCCCTCTAGATATACACGCTCAAGTATTCAAAGGAATCCCCCTTATATTTGTGACAGTACATGGGAGGCGGTAGCTTATGGAAAACATCCAATTCCTACAATAGTTCTTGATACAGTGTGAAGATATTTAACTTTATACAACAGTTAGGTCCGGTCGAGCTATTAATTCATTTTTGATTGGACGAGAGACATTCTATGAGTCATCACGCGTGGCAATGTGGTAGATCCTAAATGTCAAAGACTTCTGCTGCGTTCCGTTGTAATATAATGACTGCTAACAATGTCCAGAGTATCTATGGGGGTGTTTAGAAAAGTAGGCTACAATCTAGTCTCCAGCGATTCCCCAATGGTGTGGGCATGTACCACTACTCTGTTTATAGGCTCTATGTCATCTGTGTCTGCCTGCCATTGGCTGTGCGGATCTTCATCTGTGCAGTTTTATGTGGGTTCACATGTGGGGTCCTACTCTTCTTCGCGTTTGTAAGCGGGCAGGCGCTCAGCGTCGACCGGTGTGTACTTTGTCAGTATGGTGCAAAAGCTATGGCCAGATAGTGAACTGATCACATCACTGCAGCTCAGTGTAAATATTTGAGCTAGCTGTCACAATGAGCAAGCAATGCTGAACACTATCTAGGTGCACAGGAGACAGAACCAAAGAGGAATGGAGGGCTATTGGCTACTGACTTTTAAGACCTGAACAAAAAACACTTCCTGGCACATGTACACTGTAGAAATGACTCTGGAAACATTGTGTGTAGGAAAAGTTAAGTTTTGGAAAAATATGTTCCAGCTGAGATGAGAAAGTTCTTAAGTAACAATCTTGGCAATGAATAATTGAGTATGTATGTAGAGAATAGTCTCTCCCAAACCCTGTGTTTTTCCACGTCGTGAGTTGTCACTGAATGCCACCTGTCCTGTCAGACCACTTGCAGTGAGAGAGCTAGTGCTTCTGTCATTCGTGTGTGAGCCGTGTACATGACAGCTGCTGTTGTTTAGCCATGTGGGCTAGTCTGGGTGGTATCCGTGCCATGCTGTTTACACAACACACGGGGTGAGGGCCTGATTTGCTGCCATTCTGTGGGGAGTGACATCACAGTTCAGTGTGTCATTACTCCCCACCCTCTAATCCCCTCCCCCCACCCGCATGGTTAATTTGACCTCTTATGTCAAGTCACAGAAAACAGACAAACGCATGGATTCTCTTTGTGATTCTGAATTTATTGTTTTCCATTTCAAAAATAATTAAGGCATTTTTTTTTTCTTTTTACAGAAATATCTCACATTTTCATGACCCTGGCACTTGCAGATAAATAAGTACAAAATATGTTGTTATTAACTTTAATAAATACATAATAAATAAGTCTGTACAATTACAAAATAAACAAGAATTGAAGACAACCACAGCTGAATGGAAATACTGTACTCTTAGGCTACAGTCCCTGCTGATGAGAAGCGATCTCGTTTAGAAAGGAACCAACTAGGGTTGTCAACAATTACACAACGCAACAGGTGTGATGAACAGTTGCACAATTCTTTTCTTCTGTTTTCCTAAGTAGGGCATATTTTGGTAGATGCCCACCTTGTGTTTGTCATAGAAATCTGACAGAAACAGTTTTGTGTAAAAACTGCCCTGTTTACAATAGTTTGTCCAAAACTATAAAGTATAAAAAAGTGTAATGCTTTGGTTTTATGCTACACTGGGAGTTTTTTTTTCTCTCCCACGACCAATTTTAAAGTGCATATCACAGAATGTCTAGCTATCCCTCTTTCAAGTTTGTCACATTGATGGTTATGCAATTACATATAAAAGTTTGACACCTCTAAAAGTGTGCATTGGTGGAATATTGCAGTTTGCTGACAAGTGGAATGAACTTTTTCCAGCAGTGACAAACTCTGTCACCAACTATAGTTTAGACAATTGAAAGGCACTCTGCCATTGTCATGTCAAAAAGCTATTGGAAGACTATGCAAGATGCATACAATGATACATAATTACAAAAATACGTAGCTTTAGATTAAGATGTGCACCAAATAATTTCATTCAATGGCAAATCACTAAATATAAATAGACGGTAAAACCAGTTAAGGCTAATCTGCTGTTATGGTTGTCTGACATCTAAAAATATTTTGTGTTCTCAAAAATCAGTCCCTAGGTGACTGCGCAGAAATTAATCTGACACAGACAGTCTAGCAAAAACGGTCAGGCGCTTTCCCCCCGACCCGTCGAAAGTAGGAGAGGTAGAGCCACTGTTGCTGCTGGAACTTGAGTAGCTCTCCCGGTCTGACAGGGAGTCCTCGGAGGAGAAACGCTGCAAATTCGGCTGGGGAAAGTAGACACTGTTACGGTCGTCCATGGCATAGTTTTTGTTTAGAGCTGAGGGGTGATTATTTCCGTGACCGCAAACACAGCGGGTGTTCTTCTGAGGCTCGACGATCATAGGAATGTTGTGTATGTCGCCAACACTTGCTCGGGTCTGGCCAAACTGAAATGTTTCGTTGAAAACTGGAGAGAGGAGATCTGAGGGCGGTGGGGAGACCGAAGGCGCACGGGTGAAACTCAGCGGCTCGTGAAGAGCAGGAGGTGGAGAACTGCGAGAACCCAAGAAGCCCGCGAAGCTTACGCTTTGGCGGAGACGTGGCGTTTGATTTTTCTGATTCAGCATTGATGAAGACAGCTTGTCTTCGTGGATAAAGTGGCACCGCGTCCCGTAGGGACAGTACCCAAAGTTATAGAAAGTGCGGCACGCCTCCGTCTTGTACTTGGGGTGTCTGTACATACAGCGAAGCTCAGCCTCACCGTGCGCAAACTGGCATTTATTCCCATACTTGCAGCTGCCATTTTCCTGAAAGCTTCGGCAAAGCTCGGTCTTGTAACGGTTAGAGGGAATAGGTGTTTGAGGGGTCAGAGGAGGAAAACCAGGAGGTGGTGGCACTTCGAGAGGTTTAGGCTTGCCAAAAGTTGCGATACTGTTCTCTGTGAGGCTCATGGAACGGTCAGGTCGGAATGGATTCTGGGGTTTGCTAGGCACTGCGTCGCCCCAGATGTCAAAACTCCAGTTCGGGGTGCCATCAGACAGTTGCTCAGAACTCACGCTGTGGGGCTTAGGAGTTGGCGAGAAGTATGAAGAGGAACGATTAAGACGAGGTACCATCGGTTTCGCATTTTGGTCGTTGAAGGATTCGTCCAAGCCAAGGTTGACCAGGTTCTGTGGGAAATACAAAGAATCGATTAATTTACCTGGTAATCAGACAATTTGCTTTTTTGCCAAATATCTTTGCTAAAATCAGATATTAATGACTGTCAACAGCAACAAAACAGTTAATTAGCTTACCTTCAGAATAATGTCGCCCAATACGTCGGACATAATGAAAAGTGTTGCCTTCAAGTTGTAGCTTTCTCCAACTTAACGACAAACGCCAGACTTGGCTGTACTGAGGAAGAGAGACATAAGCCGTTTATAAAGCATTTGAATGGAGGAGGCGGGACTGCCTCGGCTATCTTCCCGGATGCCACTCCCATGACGTAACATTCTGTAAGGACGCCTGTGTGTGTTTTTTTTCTTAGAGCTGCAGGCTTCACCAGTTTCACTTAGTAAACAAACATACGTGAATATAGGTTAGTTTAATACTTATGTTATTGCTATGGTGGCATTTAACTTATTCTGTCGATTTAAAACATTGATTAACTCATCGCCAAGTTGTAGCCTATTTTTCTTCAGGGCCTATTGACAGGATTATCACCTACATTATTACCAACATTACCACAAGTTGTTCCCGTCTCTCCAGTTGTACTCACCAAACCACATGACACATACCTTGTTTTGTTTTCTTACAGCTTTCATAGAAACCGTAAGGAACATAGGTGACAACTCTTAAGTAGGCTAGCCTTAATGGGAATATATCTGCATATCAATATGAATATATTTGATTTCCAGGAGGTAGTCTAGACAAAATTCAGTTTTGTTGTTTAATAATGAGGGATGCATCAATTGTAAAGGGGCCATCTCATTAAACACTCTATAATTAGGATGTTCATGAATCAGAATTTATAAATATACAACATAAATTAAATGAAATAAAATATACCATTATGTATGTGTGTGTTAACACAAACATGGTCAAAAACTCACAAATACAAACTCACAAATACTTAATTATATTCTTATATTAAATTATATAAGTTGTCAGTCAGGTCATACTGAGTCAGACCCAGATGTGTTATAATGGTACCATTTGTTTTTCCCTTCATCTCCAGATTGCGCCATTCCTCCCCATATTATGTGACCATAAAGATCCCCTGCACCCTCCACTTCCCCAACAGCCTGGTGCTGTGTGCTGTACTGGGCAGTGCTGTGCCCTTCTCAGCTCTGCAGGCTACTATTTCACTGGCTTGCAGCAGTCACTGGGTCCAGGCTGCCTGTAAAACAGGCATGCTCACTCATGCCCAGTTAAAAATAGCCCCTACTCCCAAAACACAGTGGTCTAATTTGGCTGGAAGTCGTGTATTTAAAAATGGCCCATGATGAGAAATGGAAAATGCCCCCCCCCCCCGCCCACCCCCTTCCAAACATCTGTTTTTTCCCCTCTTTTTCTCCCTCTCTAGGCATATATTTGGTATTAGATTTTCAGAGGTTTCATAGTATTCACTCTTAGTTTCCCTTCTGGCTGTGCACATGGAAATCTGGGGAACGGAGAGGGGTGGGGCATGCTTACTCACACACACGTGCTCCCTCACACTCTGTCACATAATCGCACACACTCACACACACTTATAGCGGCCTGGGTCCTCGGGTGTGTTCTTTAAATCAGCTGTGCCGCTTTCCTAACTCCTTGCAGTACAGGGGGTTTCCCCACTCTGTATATCACATATCTTCTTCCTCCAGGCCTGTTTGTGCTTGGTCATAGTGAATAGTGTCTGATTCTTATAAAATAAGTGTAGGTCATGCTTGTGAATATGGGTACAGTTATAACACCAGTCATGTCACCTGGGGCATTAGTGGGTAGGTGAGTGTTTCTTTTAAGATGATTGGATTACAGGAGATTCTGCATGTTTATGTGCATTGTTCTTAGCAAACACTTATGTCCAAAGCGGCATACTAACAATAATTATTAGATTAACAATTAAGATTAAGATAAATAGTTTATAGCCTACATGAAATATGCTAATGGTAGTTATAGACAAAATTATTTCAATAGATAATAATGGCATATCATCATAATAACAGCAACCATAATCACACAACAACTGTGACTGTAAGGGAAATTAATTAGTTAAATAAAAGAGTAAAAAGAGTGTGTTTAAACACTTTTTGAAAATCCCAAAACTGCATTAGGGAAATCATTGTACCAACCAGGAATCACAGACAAAAATAGTCCTGAATATGACCTCTAAGTGTGGACGGAAGGCCGACACAGGAGACACTCATCAGAGGTCCGCAGTGAGCCAGAGGATCAGAATGTTGGGTCATAGAATTGAATTAACAAGGTGCAGACCCAGTTAGTGTCTTATAGACCAGAGAGAGGAATTTTAATTTAATTATGGCTGCTATTGGAAGCTCTGCTCTGTTTTCTGTCTTTTGAAAAGAAAGATATCATGGCAAAAACAGCCTGCCTCAATTCTGGTAATGTTTGCCAAGCTGCTTTGGTGCCGGTGTCTGTTTATGTTTGTGTGTGTGTTTGTGTATGTGTGTGTGTATGTGTGCGTGCGTGTGTGTGCGCGCACGCTAATGCGCATTTCTGCAAATGTGTATTTGAACACGTGTGTGTGTGTGTGTGTGTGTGTGTGTGTGTGTGTGTGTGTGTGTGTATGTGTTTACACCACATCTTACAACCCCAGACGGACTCTCCAACTTTGCTCAGTCACAACTATCCACTTTTCTTTGGCCCATCTTCAGTTTCTCTTCACTGGCAGCAACCTGCACATTACTGTGTTTAATTAGGTGTCGGGTTGATGACCTCATCAGTCGTCGCCTGAGGTATCTGACTCAGCAGTGCGGTGGACATCTAAACCTCAGGCTATGTATACACACATCTACAGGGGGGGGGGGGAAGTACCTTTCATTCTCCCTCTGCTGGCTGCATTGACATTGAATGTCCTTGATGGAAATTCAATGGCTTTCTGTCCGTAAAATGATTTAAAGATGTCGGTTGGCCAACTTTGGGGATAGGAATCCTCCTGTTGCTTTTTCAAGTGTGTGATTTCTGGGAAGTTCTAGTGCATGCAGCGCTGTTTCCGTGTTACCATGGAAGCCAGAGGCAGAAAGAGGCATTCTGGGGTTTTGGAGGGAAAGCTTTAGGAATCCAGCAGATGCTGGAGGAGTAGTTGAGCTTGTTTGTCTGAGAGCATCTCTTTTACGTTTGCATTTTGAAATGATTTGCAATATTGGGAATAAAATAATTTGTGAGAAAGAAAAGGGAACATTCTGAAGGGGGGGAAAGATTAGATTTTTTTTTCTTACACCTGTTTTTGTTTACAACATGTCAGAACATCCAAATATGGTCATATTCTGATACCTTCTATTTCTTCATATTCTTTTTTTCCCTCTCTGTGCTCTCCTTTTATGACTTTCTTTTCCAGGAGTGTTTTATGGGTACGCAGCTGTCTTTTTACTGTGTCACGGCCTCCACACAACTACAGTAGGAGGATCAACATAGGTCTCTGGATTGTCTTAAAAGTCAGATGAGAACATAAATTAGAGACTAGAGCCTCCCAGTTTTCAGGCTCGCTCATTTGAGTCCAAATAAAAATACAAATTCAATAAACGGGACGTGGTGGTTTTTGCCCATATGGGCGCTGAGTGGTAGCGGCCGTTTGTGCCGCTCTCTCTCTCTCTCTCTCTCTTTAACTTTGTTTTCGCCATGGAGCAGCAGATTTTACACTTCCCTCCGAAACACATTTTCTCCGTGTGAAATGTCCCTGGAGGAACAAACTTCGCCTTATGCACCAGATGCCTCACACTCCTCGCCTCACACTGTGGGTTCTGTTCACCGTCGGCCGGCAGACCCCTACCATCCGTCTACATGAACACCAAGGGCCTTTTCAAACACACACACCTTCCACCACTGCGGGCCAACACACTCATTCAAAACTCTCTTTTACAGCAAAATAAATAAATAAACAACGACACGCAAGGCAACTCTCACACCATGTCTGAGTAAAAAAAAACTCAAGTTAGGCGCATGGCTGATCCACTGTTTGGGGAAGAGATCCGGCTCTGACCTGACGTGGAACTGCTGGACGTACATCTGGCTCTGAGTCTGCACGGCTACTGAATAGATCCGCTGCTCTCCGCAGAGATGCCCGTTATCAGTGAATCAAAGCCACATTCCACGCACTCCAACTCCCTCCAAATCAAAGGCAGGGTAGTGACGCACGCAGCGAGGGCTAGCAGACCTAGATAGATGGGTGCGAGGCAGATGCAGGCACGGATCGAAGATTACTCAGGTATCTCTTCCCACAGATGCTTTGAGATTGCACAGATACCTGGCCTGGAGTGGAAAATACAACAGATTGCAGAGCATGTCTGGGAAACATTACTGTAGGATAGGAAAAAAAGTTTCTAGCATGTGAGTGAAAATTGCACAACTATTTGTTTACTTGCTTATATACTTATTATAAGTTTCTTCACAAGGTGAAAAGGAATAATAGACAAAACAAATAATACAAAAAATAAAAGAACAAAACAAACCCATGTAAATACATTTTAGTCAGTAAGAAATAAACCCATGGGCTATGTAAAGATATTTTTTCAGTAGTGATTTTTTGTGTATGTTCCATTGCAACCCGAAACATGATACTAATTCCAATTCCAACTCTGTTCGATAAAAACTCTGCATATGGTGCATGTTATGTCCCAGTGTGCCCCTAGTCTGTCCCCATTCTGTAGGCAGCAGCCGATGTCCTGACCCTCATGGCCATTGCCTGACCAGAGGACTGCGTGGGAACCGTGGGACAGAG
The DNA here is from genome assembly GCF_018492685.1 of Alosa sapidissima. Taxonomy (NCBI): domain Eukaryota; kingdom Metazoa; phylum Chordata; class Actinopteri; order Clupeiformes; family Clupeidae; genus Alosa; species Alosa sapidissima. The sequence goes on along the minus strand of NC_055971.1, from coordinate 27,808,213 downwards.
AGCTCGCAGACGAGCGTGGTATGGTAGTCAAGGCAGGGTGCAGAATCTGCCAGCTCAGGGTGAGCTCAACCCTTTAGCTCAGCTGTGTCTGCAAGTCTGCTCACAGACCTGGCGGGCCATGTGTCTGTTTGTCTATGTATGTTTGTCTCTCTGTGCAAGTCTGCTCACAGACCTGGCGGGCCACGTGTCTGTTTGTCTATGTGTGTTTGTCTTATCTGTCCGTCTATATGTATGTTTGTCTCTCTGTGCAAGTCTGCTCACAGACCTGGCGGGCCATGTGTCTCTTTGTCTATGTGTGTCTGTCCATCTGTATGTTTTTCTCTCTGTGTGTGAGTCTGTGACAGGCTCACAATTTACTGACCTCAGTTTATGTGTCTGTTGATGTGTTTGTCCATCTGTCTGTCTATGTCTGTCTGTCTGTCTGTCTGTCTGTCTGTACAAATCTCTCACAGGCCCATGATTACTGACCCTTTTGGTCTATGTGTCTGCTTGCCTATGTATATTTCCTTTCTGTCGTCCTGTCCCTCTCTCTGCCTGTCTGTCTCTCTGCTTATTTCTTAATCACTGACCTCTTTATATGTGTTTCTCTTGTGGTCTGTCTCTGCCTGTCTGTTTGTCTGTGTCCATTGGTCTATAACTGTTCAGATTGAGCATAAAGCATTTAATGTGTTAGCTTTAAATGTGTCAGGGTCAATACAATATCATTAATGCCATTGTCTTCTCTGAACCAGATACTGTCTATCAACCTGACCTAGCTAAGCTCTGGAAAGTTACATAGACTTGTGTTGTTATCTAGAGATCATGACCTGTAATAAGATCCACCTCCAGTTGTCTAAAACTGCATAACTCAGTCCATAAGTGACGATATCATCTCTAGACATCAGACTAGTCTTAGTCATCAGTCATTCATAGCTTCAGTGCTTTGGTTCTTTGCCTATGATTTAGGTCACTTAAGGTACAGAAGTTATAGACATATTTTTTGTGAAGTATAGCAGTACACCATCAGACTTGAACAAACATGTATTTTATATACTAGCCTATATACACACACACATGCGCACACACACACGCACACGCATACACACAAACACACACACACACACACACACACACACACACACACACACACACACACACACAGACACACACACACACACACACACACACACACACACACACACAACAAACAAACACACACACAGACACAAGTTCAAATCATATGTCTGTAAATAGACACCTTTTGCCACAGCAATCCTCTTGGAAGTTTGAGGATTTTCACAGAGTCGTCACCACATATTATTGTAGTGGTTGAGATGCCTGGGATAGTGTTTGCATGCGTGGGCAAGCAAGCAAGCAAGCAAGCAAGCACAGCACAGCAGAGAGGGTTCCTCGGGACACACACACACACACACACTTCTGTAATGACTGTTTATGCTCTCCTCTGTACTGCCAGGCGGGAAAGCACAGGAAACCTTTACAGAGGAGTCTGCTTGATTCCCTGGCTGAGATTGAGCCAGAAAAAAAGTTGATAACTGAGTAACTGTAATCCCTGGCTAACATTGAGCGCAGGGAAGAGTTGATAACTGAGTAACTGTAATCCCTGGCCTGTGTCCAGGCACAGGGAAGAGTTGATAAATGAGTAACTGTAATCCCTGGCCTGTGTCCAGGCACAGGGAAGAGTTGCTAACTAAGTAACTGTAACTGTAACTGTGTCCAGACACAGAACTATGTTTCAGCACGACGGAAAGTCTGTACTTCTTCTCGGTTTTGATTTCAAGGTCTCTGTAATCTTTTTGAACCTATAACTGGAAGTGTGTGTATGTGTGTACGTGTTTGTGTGTGTGTGTGTCTGTGTGTGTATGTGTCTGTGTGTGTGTGGTGTCTGTGTGTGTGTGTGTGTGTGTGTGTGTATGTGTGTGTGTATGTGTGTACGTGTTTGTGTGTGTGTGTGTCTGTGTGTGTGTGTGCGTGTGTATGTGTGTATGTGTGTGTGTGCGTGTATGTGTGTACGTGTTTGTGTGTGTGTGTGTGTCTGTGTGTGCGTGTGTGTGTGTATGTCTGTGTGTGCGTGTATATGTGTGTGTGTGTGCATGTGTGTACAAGTGATCACTCACTCCAGCCCCTCCTCCTCTGCCCTTCTGTTCGTTACTCCACTTCCTGCAGGAAGAGGAGCCGAAGGGGGAAAGGGATACCAGAGGGGGGTGGGAGTGACGGGAAATGAGAGAGAGAAAGAGAGAAATGAAACGGAACGTCCTGATCTCGAAAAATCGCTCTGTCGCAATCGCAACCTTTTATTGGCTTTTACCTTAAAAACAATACAGTGAGGAGAAGGAAAAGATAGAGAGAGAGAGAGAAAGAGAAAGAGAGAGAGAGGGTACTTAGTACTTAAAAAAACACCACGCAAGAACAGAGAGGAAAAGAATGGCACACAGGATTTTTTCCCCCTCTTCGACCTCTTGATTGGTCGAAAAGGAAAACACATATGTAGAGGAACAGCCTGAAGCGATCAACTGTAAACATATTGAGCAAATCCAGGAAGGTTCCTAGAAGAATATGTACTAAAGGCTCCAAAAATTCCAATTGTGAAAGCAATGTTTTGCAATATCCCAAAACAGTACTGGGTTCTACCCTGTCATACCGTGGCCAAGAATAAAAGACTTCCTCATAGTTGTTGTTTAGTGGCTATTGAAGGACACAAATAATAATAAAATATAATCAAGAGGACTTCCCTGAAAACAAGTGAGCGTTTTATTGCTAGGTTACAGGGTTCTGAGGGCCTCCACAGTGTGCGTTACCGTGGCTAAAGCAGAACAGTCTGAGAGGCAGTCTGTGAGTTAAATATAAGGAGTTAATGCAACATGGTATACAGACTGTTATATAATTCCACTCAACTGACAAAGCACGTAAAATCACAAAGAGGGCAAATATTTATCAAATATACCGTACTGCAAATCTGTATTTGTGAAATATACCGTATATGTTCTGTAGGAAGCTTTCGATGAATGTTTTTTTTTTTTCATCATTTGTTTTTTTATGTGCTAACTAATACTGCTTGCATATAACTACTGTGAAAAATGACCTGCCACTTTGTTATATTAGCATGGCCCTCATAGATGAGAGTGTGGTGTACTGAACAGGGAGGAGTGGTGGAGAGAGACCGAGAGGGACAGAGAGGGAGAGAGGGAGAGAGGGAGGTGGGGTTGAATATGGGTTAAGGAGGAAGGGAGTGGGCCGTGCGTCACTACAGCCTTCAGAGTGCTATTGATGTGCAGACGCTATCTCTGCACCAGCCTGTCTGTCAACATTCCCCACCACTCCGATAACAGGCCCTGCCCCCTTCTCCCTCTCTCTCTCTCTCTCTCTCTCTCTTGCTCTCTCCTTCTCTCTATCTCTCCACACTGTCTTTATAAGGCACATCATGATTTAATGGGTTGAGAAATTATCCAATAAATGGCTGTTGAACCTCTCTTTCTCTCTCTCTTTCTCTCTCTCTCTTTCTCTCTCTTGCTCTATCCTCCTCCCTTGTTCTCTATCTCTCCACACCAACTCTGTTTCTATCTCACACCCACCTCCTCAGTGCCTCCTTCTCTCTCTCTCTCTCTTTCTCTCTCTCAATCTCTCCTTCTCTCTTCTCTCCACATCAACTCTGTTTCTATCTGGCATCCTCCTCCTTAGTAACACCTCCTCCACTCTGTGTGTGTGTGTGTGTGTGTGTTGTGTGTGTGTGTGTGTGTGTGTGTGTGTGATATGTGTGTGTGGTGCGTGGTGAAAGCAGAAGTATGTTAGTATTATTAGTGTTATCTACCCAGACTAAAGGATCAGTAATACCAAAATATCTACGCGTGGGATAGTTGTTGGCTGTGTTTGACTGGGTATTCTAGTAATGTGGTCAGAATTGACACATTTGATGAGATGGTACAGGCCATATAAAGCATGTGCTTTTAGTTGCATTTTAGATACAAAGGTGTGTAGTCACACAATAAGTTACACAATTCACTCCTAATGATGGTTATGGTAAGTGATTACAGCAACATAGGAGTTTATTTATGAATTTAGAAGATACTAGTATTAATTCACGTTGACTGTGTTGGTCTAAAACATCACAGAACAGCAACACTATAGAGCAGAGGAACATGTACCTGAGGAATATGTAGTTAAAACAATATATCTTTCAAGGTCATGTTGTTATGCCGAATATCAGCACAACTGATATCTGCCGGTGACCTCTAGTACTGTCATACTGGTTGTTTAAAACGGTCCCCATTAACATATTTCAGACTGTTCAAATGCAGAAAAAAGGCACAAAGGCAAACATGTATCAAGTATCAAACCATGAGTGATAGTGTTTATTCAGCTGTAATTCAAAGTTCCATGTATACACCAAACCTGGACGGTGAAGCAGATTGACATCCTCTGCTTTGTATGCAAATCACTAGCAGGACTCTAACATTCGAGCTGCACCGGGCATGCAAGTGAAGGGATCCAGTTGCAGCGCAAAGGATCCGTTTTAGAAAGACTGGTCTAATGTTTGAATGGGCACACCACTCTTGCATCTGGTATATATCCAGTTCCACTGATTCATTGTGAAAGCTGATTATTACAGCAGACGCGACACGAACGGAGTTGCTTGAGTTGCCTGTGCGGTGTAGCCCGGGTGTTTACGGTCAGGCTTCTCGTGCATACCGCTACCACAGTTTTCCCAAGCGCAGGATGGAGGAGACGCGTTTCGTGAGAAGTTAGTTTCCCCGCGGCGCTGAAAGGTCCCTTCCGTGTTTTGCCCTGAGGTCTGCCACCGTGCCCCGCCAAGGAGAGAGCGGTCAGCGGAGCCCAGTTCTCACCTCCCCTTGGTATTTGTCACCCGCTTCCCATCGGCACCCGCGGGCGAGAGAAACGTCACTGTGTGTCTGTGTGTGTGCCAGTGTGTGTGTGTGTGTGTGTGTGTGTGTCTGTGTGTGTGTGTGTGTGTGTGTGTGTGTGTGTCAGTGTGTTTGTGTGTGCGTGTGTGTTAGTGTGTGTGTGTATGTCAGTGTGTGTGTGTCAGTGTGTGTGTGTGCGTGTGTCTGTGTGTGTATGTGTCTGTGTGTGTGTGGTGTCTGTGTGTGTGTGTGTGTGTGTGTGTGTGTGTGTATGTGTGTGTGTGTGTGTGTGTGTGTGTGTGTGTGTGTGTTTGGTTATGTGTCAGTGTGTGTTTGTGTGTCTGTGTGTGTGTCTGTGTGCGTGTGTCTAGGTGTGTGTGTGTGTGTGTGTGTGTCTCAGAGAGTGTGTACGAGGCCGCCTGTTCCCACATGTCAGTTTTACCACCAATCCATCAGCTCATGGACACCTTACAAAACCTCGTAAAACACAAGGCAACTACTCTGAAAGGGGAGCAGTGTGTGTGTGTGTGTGTGTGTGTGTGTGTGTGTGTGTGTGTGTGTGTGTGTATGTGCATCTACTCTGAAAGGGGAGAAGTGTCCTCAAGTTCACCTGCTCAGACTGCACTTGAGGGCTTCTTCACAGAAGACCTGGCCTCTCATCTCTACCCTCACGCACCTTGTAAAAAAGAAGACGTGCTGGAGTTGCAGTTTAATGGCAGCGATAGGAGATAAATGTCTGTGTGTGAGCTAAGACCTCACTATTTATACTCAACAACTCTTACTGTATCAAGATGCATGTTAATATGCATCATATTTGTTGTTGTTTGTTTTCGTAAAACAACAGATATAGGTAGTTTTCACTCAAATTAAATGAAAGCTGAGATCTGTTCTTTACCTCTGAGCCTGTTGTGAAATGACCTGGTGATGTGACATATCAGGTATCGCGTTATGATGTTAGTGATTATGATGTGTGTTTATGTCACAATATTTACTTTATTATTTGGAGAGCGGAAACATGACTGCACCAAACATGTCTCCGTGTTTGAGAGACTGCGAGCCTTGTCATTACCTTAAAGCAATTTTGTAAAAACTATTTGCTGTCTCAAGGCAGCTGAACTTCACACTCATACTGTACCTAACATTTATCATTACACACAACGGAAAAACACGAAGCTGGATATGACTATGACTACATCGTGTAGGTAGGAATATTTACCCTTGTATTTGGATTCAGCATTGTGTCTGGAGGACCCTATGAGTCATGAGACACAGAAGAACACTGTGTACTGAATAATAAAACAGTCAAACAAAATGACTCACTGATTATGTATCCACTGTTATAGCCAACACAGGAGCTTATAGGCTTTTTACGACACTGAGGCTACGCATGATGAGAATAAGTGTACGGTTTTGACATGTCATATTTTTGATTGTGGTGGCTGAGATTGACTGTCGTTCATAAGATAGGTTCAGTGGCCTGTGGTGATGTTTATTCTGTGTGTACGTCTGAGATAGAAATGAGACACTTGGTTCAAAGGCAAAATCCGGCAATTTTTCACATAGATCTCTGTTTCTTGAGCAGCTAAAGCAGCCAGGCAGCTGAAGCACTACACTCATGGGGGCATGTTCGTGAGCCCCCATGTTCATGCCCCCATAGTGTAGCACTGTAGCTGCCTGGCTACTTTAGCTGTTGGCTGTAGCAACTCGAGCTAGGTAAAAGCGATTGTTTTCGTTGTTTTCGGTGACCTCGAGAAACGGAGATCTATGTGAAAAATCGTTGAATTCCTCCTTTAACCCCCAGGAGATTCACCAGGGCAATGCTCCACGGTGGACACATCAAAGTCCTGCATGGTTTTCCTCTTAATCCACACCAATTGCCTAGCTGAATAGCCCTCTTTGACCAGCACGGCTATTTAATCTGTCCAGGGCCGCCTCCTGTCAATGACTTTTCCATGTGCAAACACTGTGAACCGTGACCTAATGCCTGTGCAAAGGCCTTGGCAGGCGTCCCTGGCCTTCATCCTCCACCTGGATTAGGAGTGCAGTTTCCCAGTGGGGCTGGGTGGCGCTCTGACCGTGCACCGCAAATCAGATGGATTAGGAGACCGATGGAAGGCCTCTCTCTCTCTCTCTCTCTGTAGTGCACTGGCTTCAGCACAACAATCTAATAAGCCCACTAGAGAAAGGTGCTTCTGAATAGTGCATTATTATTATTATTATTAGTAGTAGTAGTAGTAGTAGTAGTAGTAGTAGTAGTAGTAGCTGTTGTAGTAGTAGTCGTAGTAGTAGTAGTAGTTATTGTACGTTGAATTTTTCTGTTCATATTTTTCGGTAACACTTTACTTGACAGTATTGACATAAGAGTGACATGACACTGTCATGAACATATGACACTGTCATGACACATGAACCCTAACCCTAACCCCTAACCTCTAATCCTAACCCTAATTTGTTATGACAAAAACCGAATGACACTTAATAACAGAAGCGTTATATCATAAACGTTTATGACTTGTTTATGAGACATTCATGACAGTGTCATGTCACTCTTATGTCGATACTGTCAAGTAAAGTGTAACCTATTTTTCTACACATGAATTATGCACAGGAGGAGTTTAGGTTGATTTTGAAGTACTCTTCCAGGGTTTGTGCACTCTGTCCCGTATAGTCAGACTATTTCCTTCCTTATACCTGTTGCTGACAAACTTTTCATACATACAGTCATTGAGAAGCACACAAATGACTGACTACGACCAATCATGATACCCTTGGTATCACACTGGAGGGCTGGTGAGATGAATCCGGTGGAAATTCCCTCCCGTGTTGGAGGAATGACTTGGTTCTGCCACACCTGTTTAGTGCCGGGGTTGTTGTGATAATGCGGATTGTGAAGTCACCTAGGCATGATTCAGACACTTAACTATGGTTGCATAACCCTTCTTTGTATTCATGTCAAGTTTTTTTTTTTCTTTTACAGATTGACCTATAAATATTCCCACGATTCCAGATATTTATGCACATTTGGATGGATAGACAAAGATGGATCAAGAAAAAAACAACATGTTTTTGCCAATGGTCTGTGTACTTCACAGTTATCATATGTTAAGAGAACATCTTAACTCTTCTGATTTCTGTGTTACTGTAAACGGTCCACGAGAACTCCATTTATATCCACTTGTTTTTCTCCTCTAAACATAACATGGGTATAATTAGGCTTGTTTAACTTTTCTCTGGCCTTGCTTCCCTCCAAAATATTTTTATCCAGCTATGTGGCCCAAATGACAGTGGAGTATGACCGCCGTGAGGCTCTGGGTGTGCCTTCCATTGCGTAAGGCAACACAGCAATCAATCTCAGCCTAATGTCACATTACCATGACAAGCGGTAGGTACAACCAGTTTCTTTGCCCGGAGAGGAAGTTTGTGAGTATGAGGAAACACCAATTATGTGCTCGCTAAGTCGCTAAGATTCCACCCTGTTCCAGATTTTTCCTTCCTCTGAGGAGAGGAGATTGCTTATCACCCGCTGAGTTACCAAGGGCTATATTCAGCGGACGTCCCAGACCAGCTTGATCTGGGTTGGTCTCAAAATGGATATGTTTGGCTGACTCACAAGCAGATCCACTATCTAAATCATACCAGTGGGGGAAATGGACTAACGGGAAAACAAGTGTCTCATACTAAACCGCATCAAGCTATTAGCAAACTAATGTGCCTGAATGTGAACCAGAACCTATGAAAAGTTGGATAGCGTGATGTGTGCAGACGATGTGACAATATCTTCTCACTGTCTCAGCCCAGGGCTCTGTTGTGCTGGGAATAGAAGCACGGGCGAGGCAAGCAAACAAATACACACAGACATCGACGGATTATGAACTTTCGGGCCCCTGGGCCCAGATGTATTAAGGGCCCTCCACTAATTCTCGCATATGTGGGAGGGGGGATTTGGGGGTTCTTCCCCAGAACATTTTTAAGTGCTAGATTTCCTTTATTCTGGTGCATTTTGGGGATGGGCAATACTTTCAGATTCAATCAGATTCATAGCCTACATTCTGATTTGTTGATATTGAGGCAATGATTCCATGCAATGGCTTGGGCTTCAGGGTCCCCTGACCCCTTGGGCCCCTGGGTAGGCCCGTGCAGTAATCCATCCCTGCGCACAGAGAAATATGAAACAATTTCTTTACTATTGTCTGTGTAGTCTGGTGAGCAAGTCTTCCTTGTGTCCCTTATGCTGGCAGAGAGAG
>NC_055971.1:27781613-27794113 GCF_018492685.1 Alosa sapidissima | reverse complement strand
AGTCCGGCGGGTGACTTGCACTTCTCTCTCCCTCACCCTTGTCCACCCTCCAACTTTCTTCACATAAACAAGTGAACTGGTTAGCCAAGTAGACGTAATCATTAACCAATCGACCATTGAACTCCTGAAAAAGCTAACAAAGCATCTCTGCCCTCTGACTCCTACCCCGCCAGCCTCTGTTTAACAAGTATTCTGTGACTCATTAACAAGGCAGTGAGTGACATAAACGGTTAGACCGTTATTCTAGTATAGTGTGTGTGTGTGTGTGTGACCCCGCCCGTGTGTTTTGAAACGAGCTGAGCTTTACCAAATCGCTGTACATTCACGGTGCATCCTAAGCATTTACCTAGCGATTGAGTTCACATGAACTTTAAGAGGATTGTCTCATGAATAGCATAGCACCTGCTCTTTGTGACTAGCATGTAGCACCTACTCCCGTGACTAGCATGTAGCACCTGCTCTTTGTGACTAGCATGTAGCACCTACTCCCGTGACTAGCATGTAGCACCTGCTCTTTGTGACTAGCATGTAGCACCTACTCTTTATGACTAGCATGTAGCACCTACTCCCGTGACTAGCATGTAGCACCTGCTCTTTGTGACTAGCATGAAGCACCTACTCCTGTGACTAGCATGTAGCACCTGCTCTTTGTGACTAGCATGTAGCACCTGCTCTTTTTGACTAGCATGTAGCACCTACTCCTGTGACTAGCATGAAGCACCTGTCTGTTTACAGTAATGCAATGGCTGCCCATATGCTCCAGTGCTCACATGGCATATTAGCAATTTGACAGTTAGGTGAACAGACAGCGAGTCTGGCTAATTATTAGCAAAGAGAGTAAGGAGGAGTGGATGCTAGCCTCCGGCGAATCTAAGGATCCTTAATAACAGGGGAGGCCCTCAGGCAGGAGTGTCTCATAATCTACAGAACAGGTTGAGCGGCCAATGTGGAGAGGGTAAAGGAGGGAGTGGAGCATGGTAACAGATACACAGAATATGGAGACATGCACACACACTTGAAAACACACACACACACACACACACACACACACACACACACACACACACACATACAGTACAAACACTACAAAAGGTGTGGCACCTGGCAACAGACTTATAGGCCATGGAGAGCATGCACACACACATTTAGTCAGGTGAAGCACATGCCAACAGATACACAGAGTAGGGCACACACACACACACACACACAGGTATAGGATACAGGCAAATATATAGATGGTTCACACACACACACACATACACACTCAGAAGGCACTGTGGTGGCAGAGAATCAATTCAGTTTCACTCAGCATCTCACGTCAGCTCTGGTAAATATTTAAGAACAGTTCACAAACAAGACCTTAAGCTTACTCATTATCCAGCATTGGACGTGGTGACACACATACACACACACACACACACACACACACACACACACACAGTGCATACACGCACATAAATAAACACGTGCTCTCTATCTCTCTTTCTCTTTCTCTCTCTCTCTCTCTCTCTCTCACACACACACACACACACACACAGACTCACACAGACACATACACACATTTTCAGCCTTATCAGTGAGTTTCATTGTAGCGCCAACCCATGCATGCCGAAAGCAGGTGGTTCATTTGTGTGCTGACCTGAAATCAGTCTCATATTGTAAAACATCACATCATCTTAGGGGATCAATGAGGCTCATAGTTTATTCATCCATTCATCCCATCATGCATTTGGTCACTTGTTTGTTTGTTTATTTCTTTACTTACGCCTTATTAGCATGCAGAGGCGGACAGAGTACACAGCTTCATTACTTGAGTAAAAGTACAGATACCCTTTGCTAAATTTTACTCAAGTACAAGTAAATGTACAACAGTCAGATGTCTACTTAAGTAAAAGTAATGAAGTACCTGTTTTTAAAAGTACTTGAGTATCAAGAGTAGCCTACATTTTCTAAATATTGCATTACTACTGCCACAGTGCTTACAGTTATGTACAGAAACGTCCTACTGTACATGGAGTTATGAAAAATGTTAATGTTAATACCTTGGACAATGTAACATGAATTGAAGTAAAATCAAGTAATTTTCATCTTTTTACCATGTTGGGATGGGCAGTATTTCTAATACATGTATTTTTCTTTTTTCCTTTTTTTTAGAAGTAGTAACGGGTACTCACGGTTATGGATAGAAATGTAGTGGAGTAAAGAGTACAATATTTGCCTCTCAAATGTACTTGAGTAAAGTCATGAGTACTCCCCAAAAATGATACTCGAGTAAAGTACAGATCCCTCAAAATTGTACTCAAGTACTGTACTCAAGTAAATGTACTCCGTTACTGTCCGGCTCTGTTAGCATGACTACTGAGACGGACAACACACACTATAATCTGTAGGCCTATAGCACACACACACACACTATAATCTGTAGGCCTATAGCACACACACACTATAATCTGTAGGCCTATAGCACACACACTATAATCTGTAGGCCTATAGCACACACACACACATGCAGTCCATCCTTCCCCACGTGTTCCTCATTTTCTGAGCTTCGCCTGTTCTCACTGTCCATCATGCGTGCGGAATCCCTATTAATTTTCTTGGTGAATTACGACTGGCCCGCCTTAGTCACACACACACACACACACACACACACACACACACACACACAGACACACACAAACACACACACACACAGACACACAGACACACACACACACACACACACACACACACACACATTCCCTAGGGCTATGCTTGGTTACACAGGGTTGCCACTCTCAAATGTAAAATTCAAGTCCAATGTAAAATTCCATGACTTTTCCCTGACAAGAAACCTGAATTCCCATGACTATATAATGAATGGTACAATATACCGACCAATGATTTCAGAGCAGTCGTGTAGCATTAAAGGATATTTTACTTTTTATTTTATTTTTTAGAGCCGGAGATGAATAAATGGCCATTGAATAAACACAGTTGGGCTACTCAAGCAAGCAGTAAAGCTAATAACCAGATATACACCAATTCTGCGTTGAGATATTTGCATTAATGTATTTTGGCAGGTAAATTTGAAACTGCTACAACAAAATGCCCTGATATTCCATGACTTTGCTTCAAAAATGAGAAAATGTCCTGACTTTCCATGTCTGAAATACACTTTCCAAAATTCCATGATATTCCAGAAATTCCATGACCCGAGGGAACCCTGCGCTTAGTCTTTCTTGTGTTCTGTGTCTGTGACTCAGACTTCTTCACCTTTACATGGTCTGTATGATGAGCCCCTAATAATGTGTCTTTTAATTAGTGTTTGAGAGCCTGCAGTATGAACTGTCAGGGCCTGATCTACTAGAGTTCGTTTAGGCGCAGTCTTCGACTCCGTGCTCAACACCGACACCAGCAGGGCTGGTTTGTTGGGTTCAAGGAGAGGGGCAGGTTTGAGCCTGCAAGTATACCTGTAGACCTTGACCCCGGTCTTTGTTTTATTGTTTGCTGTTAATCCTCGTCAGCATGGTTATTAGAAAACCTGGTCATGTTTGTCTGGCTTCGGGCCAAGCACTCACCTAGCAACCTTTGAGTTTCTAGCAGGTAACAATAGTTGGCACACTCTTAAAGTCATGTGTTGAAAATAACACAACTTGCGTTTTTTGTCTCTATGCCCAGATAGGGACAACACAGTTTGTGTTGTTTCTAACACATTTGTTTTAAGAGTGCATGCAGTAGGACAACACTGCAGTTAAACTCTTAAGCAGGACCTCAAGATAAAGTAAAAACAACAACAACAACAACAACATCAACAAGTGGTCACAGGAAACAGGACACTGAACTATAGAGGAAACATGTACGTACTTTTGAGTGATATTGAAATGTCACTGCAATGACTTTCCATGGGAAGATTAGGGGATGGTGGTGGTAGTGTGTGTGTGTGTTGTGTGTGTGCTGTGTGTGTGTGTGTGTGTTGTTTGTGTGTGTGTGTGTTTTTGCGCGCATGTAGGGGCGATGAGTTATTTTTGCAGTTGAAAACTGTTCCTTACATAGCTGTGAAGGTTCCACATCAGAAGCGACATAAGTGGCTGTCGGGCCTACACAGGAAGCTCACTCTCACCTTCATCATCTTAGATCAAGGGGATGTGAAGTGTTACAAGCAGTAATGCATCACTTCCTGTCACCCCCTGCCACACACACACACAAACACACACACACACACACACACACAAAGATCTCTGAAGTAGAACTGAACAATGATTAAAACGGATCAGTCAGATTGGGTTTTATATAAGGCTGTGTATAAATATTTATATAAAGCTTTATAGTATCAACACACCCTTAAGAAAAAGCTAGTGACCGCCTGATCAATCTACTTTTTTACATCTATCTGTCTATCTATCTATCTCTAATTCGATGTAATTTGTGGTGGAATATGATTTATGCACACAAATATTAACGTCACATGAATGATCCACACTATTGTAAATATACCTCTATTAGTCCATACAAAGCCTAACTGACGAATAAATAAATAACATTAGTTAAACAGAGGAGGAATTAGAACACTTGGAGGTCTCTCTTTGCAGACATTCAAATATAACGGCATCGACAACAGCATCTTTCCATCATTTAGTCACTCTGTGATAGGTTACCATAGATCAGTGTAGCCAGAGACATTCTAATGAGGAGACACAGCACTCAAAGTATCTCCCATAGAAATGTATGGGGTTAGTTTGTAAACAGTCGTCTACACATATTCCGGCCCTTCCGCCACCAAAAGTTGACGTGAATACACTGTGCCAATCATGTGGTATGTTGTGATTATTACACAGCTCTTCAGAGTGCTGCAGAAAGTTCCATTCACATGAATGGGCCTTCCCAACGTTCGGGCCTATGTTAAATCTATATAAATCACCGGCAAAGTATATAAATCACCGCTGTCAATGGCAACGGGTTGATTAACGTCTTTCATATCCCTCCGCAAGAATTCCGTTCGCTTATTGCAATGGAATTTCATTGAAAGGGAAAGTAAGCTAGTAAGACGTTGCCACGCAACACCTGAAACTGTCAAGTTCTATCTGTGTGGCGAACTATTTATTTTGTCAGCGGAAGACACGAAACGGTAGCAAAATCATTTTTAAAGATTCATTGTGTTGGGTTTCTTTTCTCGTTTTGTCAAGTAGCCATGTAATAAGCGGGATAATGTATTGTCGCCGCTGCGCGTCGAGGTTCTGTTCTCCCTGTCGGGATTTATTTTCTGATAATTACCGGCGGACAATACATTATCCCTTACATACATCGTGCCAATCATGTGTTGTGATCTCGCAGCTGGAGCGAGGTTGGTATGTCGTGATTCGTGAAGCCTTGCGCACACACAGTTCTGCCCGAAATAGATGCCTGATAAGTGCCCAAAAAGTGTTACAGTATGGCCGCTGAGTGGAGGAACTTGCCTAAAAGGACTTTGGTGTAGCTTAGACGTAGCAAAAAGTCAAGTCATTTTTGTGTAGGCAGTACTGAAGGCATTAACTACCCGAGCCTCAGTCCCTTGCCCTGGAAATGCTGGACTTGAGCTTTAGAGACAGTAGTGTCTACTGACGTATATGTAACTACTGGGCGACAAAGACAAACTTTTATTTCAAACCGTGAATGTGGACACTGATAAAGTTGTGTGAAGGAGGTTGAATACACTTTATTCAACTCCACCGTAAGACCGTGGAAACAATAGATGCCAATCACCTGGCAGCCTCTGTGAACCTTGGTCCTCACCTCAGGGAGTGTGAGTCAGAGTGTGGATGTGTGATAGATAGCCACAAATACAAGTTCAGGCGAGGGAGGCGGACTAAGTTTATATTGGCAGGGTCTGGTGTGATTCCCAGACCAGTGATGCCATGCCTTTCTGCCAGTTCCAGAAAAAAAAAACACAAAACTCTTCTACAGCTTTATCCCATTGTGATGTTGACTTATTAGATTACTGAACAAAGCACAGCCATATTTGTTAGAACTTCCTTGAAAGCCTCAATTTCAATTCACACTCAACCTCCCTCCCTTCCACCCACAACTTTATTGGAGTGCTCTTTGTTAGCACTACATCACACTTGGCACAGTGCTTCCAAGCTCTTGTGCATTCATATCCCACAATGTCAATGAATTTGCAACTTATAATGCAACACAGCTCTTTCCTGGAAACATACACTTACCAAACAGTCTATTTGAGGTACGTAACTGAGGCGCTGTCTAACCATACATATTTAACACAAGGAAGGGGTCGTGAGTTAAACAAAGTCCTTCTCCATGTTCAGAAGTCATAATATTATCATTATAGGTGGCCGAATGTTTAGAATATATTCTGTGGCACGATGTCTGGACTATAGCTATATTCAGCTATAAATATGGATATACCATGTTTGTGCACATGGTTTAAGTGCAGTTTTGTGCATGGGCATCTGAGAAAAAGGTACTCTGGAATGCAAATGGGCAAACTAACACATGTACTAACACACTAACAAAAGTGCTGTGATTGACTGAAGTACTAAAGTACTAATGTACAGCCTCCATTCTGATATCAGTCATAGCAATCATGCTTTACAAATGTACATAGCACACAGGCATATGAATTAGTGATAGAGTACCGCAAAAGGAAGTCTTTATGTAATTGTTCTCAGAGTACATTTATTAAGAGGTAATCATTGTCAGAGTGGATGACAATGACACTTTAGCCACCATGTTAGAGTGACCTAAATTCCCCCCTGAGCTATGAGTTAAGAACGAAGCCTCTGAGGATACTTATATCCGTTGTCAGCCCACTACCTCCCCCTTACTTTTACTGCAGTGCGTAACAACATATTTATTTAGTCTTTTTACTTAGTATTGTGTTACCACAGTTGATGAAAGTGGAAAAAAAAAAAAAAATTGTCCGATGATTCATGTGCTTTTTTTTTTGGTCTAAGCAGGTTGCCTGAGGGACTTCCCTGTCTTCTGTTTATGGTCCTTTATAAGGCTCGTTCACTGTACCACACGCACTCTAATTGCCTTATTTGACGTCAGTGTGTGGAGGTGAGCTAGTAGTGCTGCTTGGCACGTCCCATTTTAATGGTCCTGTTTGTGTTTGCACTTGCACACAGGGATGTCTTGTGGGGCTCTTGCAACACTTGGAATTGTTTTCCTCCATCTTTCTCTTTTTTTTCTTTCTTTATTCATGCGTAGCTTGAGGCATGACCTTGCAGATGTCTTCAGTGTCCAGACGTTTGTTCCTGGCAATGTATAATTAGCGTTCCTCCTATCAGTCTGTGCATATTTGAAAGAACGGATCCCTGACAACCCTGTGGCCTTGAAGTCTTGAGCAATGTCTTAGTCTGCAGTTAAAGTGTGTAAATACTGACCAAAGTTAGCATTAGCCTGCCCATACAGATCCAGCTACTAACAGCAAAGTGCAGTGAGGAACGTGCTAACAAATGGCAACGTTGGCACATTTCCTTCAAAAAGTCTTTGCCACTATTTACATTACTCTGGTCAAGCCTTGCATGGGTGGAAAGTTTTTCACCTCCGTAGCGTGTTTTTTGTGCGTGTGTGTGTGTGTGTGTGTGTGTGTGTGTGTTTCTTCTGTCCTCAAACGTCATGGCTTTCTCTGCTCGGTGTGAAGCAGCCGTCGCCAAACCTAGCGGTGGCCACAGCATCCGCTGCCCATTGTGTGGTGGAAGAGAGAGACAGAGAGAGAGACAGAGACAGAGAGAGATCGTCAGATGGAGAGAACAGAGCAGTGGGGCCCTATGCCTCTCAGACCACTTAATAACATGCGTAGGAGTGTTTATTTCCTTTAGCCTACACCACAGAGAATGTCACAGCTTCTTCATACACAAACACATAGAAACACTTATACACATAGGTATACAAACACATAGGTACACATAGACAAACACACACACACACACACACACCCAAATCTTAAAGTGGTAATATAAATGTAAACGTTAATGTAAAATGTAAATCAGGTTTCTAGGCCAAGTGTACTTGCGTATACAAGGAATTTGGTCTCTGCATTTATTCCATCCGTGAATTAGTGAACACACAGTGAACACACAATGAGGTGAAGCACACACTAAATGGCCTTTACCAACGGAATTAGTGAACACACAGTGAACACACAATAAGGTGAAGCACACACTAAATGGCCTTTACCAACAGAAGTTTGGGAGGAGCCTCCTTCAATCAGACAGGTTATTTATTCGCCTCCTTCAATCAGACAGGTTATTTATTCGCAGTCTACCTCTATCTGCCGAAGTTGCAGCATCGGCGGCAACCCACCACCTCCCCTTACGCCTCCCGTCTTCCATAGTTCAAGAATAACGGGGTGTATTGCAGAATCCTGCACAACTCCTGCCTGCGCAGTTGACTCCTGCACGATCCCGCAAATCACTTCAGGACCCTGGCCAGAGACTTCGCCAAACATGCTTTTCTATTATGCTATTATATCTGTTTGCAAATTACGGAATGTGAACTAGTGAACCCGGAGAAGTGAGCTGCCTTGCTACAGCGGTGCTCGGGGAGCAGTGAGGGGTTAGGTGCCTTGCTCAAGGACACTTCAGCCGTTCCCACTGGTCTGGATCGAATCGACAACCCTTCGGTTCCAAGCCTGAAGCCCTAAGCAGTACGCCACGATTTTTCTGTTGTTCTATACATACCACGCTAATGTATGCTAATAAAGCACTTGGTAACACTGTATCCAAACAATCACGCTAATACATGCTAATAAAGCACTAGCTTTGGTAACACTGTATCCAAACAGTCACGCTAATGCATGCTAATAAAACCCTAGCTTTATAACAGTGTGTTCAAATAATCATGCAAAAAAAATGTATTTTCTTTCATTTAGCAGTGTCCAGATCCACTCCTGTAGCATCAGTCAGTGACTTGACTGTGCAACTGCAATGAAGAGAGCAAACAAATGCTCTGGTAGGAAATGCTAGGCTCTACAGTCTTGCTTGTCCTGAAAGATGAGCCTTTGTGTATTCATGAGTAGTTCACAGTTTAAATCCAGTTTGGTCGGTTGCGAGCGGCGGTGAGGTCATATCTATTTTCTGCGTGTATGTGAGATGAGGTGAGGTTTCATGTCCAATCCCTACCTTGTCCTTCCCCCAGGTGTTTATTCTGGGACACTGAAGCAGGAGACAAGAGGACAGAAAACAAAGCATTAACTCTAATGACATCATCAAAACGTGACATAGGAAATTGGTTGAAATTTGACATTTAGCTTGTTTTCTTTTTTTTTTTTACTCAGAATCTTCAACTGATTACTCACAGGTTATCTCTTATTGACTTTGACTCTGATGTTTAGTTTTTGAGTAAGGTGAAACTCAACATAAGACTGTGGAGTCTCTGGATAAATCTCAGTGGTGTGGTCACCACTACCTTTGCTATAACAGCATCACCCAAAGTCAAAGTCTGCTTTATTGTCAATTTCTTCACATGTCAAGACATACAAAGAGATCGAAATTACGTTTCCCACTATCCCACGGTGGAGACAAGACATATTTTACCAATTAGGTCCACAGACAAACATAACATTCAAGTAAACAATGCATAACATTCATAACATAACCCTTCTAAAGAATAGAAGGAATAGCCATATGCTAATGAGGCAGATGGATTTATTTTTAAACAAGTAATTAATTTTTTGAAATGTTATTTAGCACTAAATTAAAACTAGCCTGTAGAAATATTTGCCCCAGACATTCTCCTTCTTGCTCAACCATAGTAGGCCTAAGCAGTTCTAATAACTTATGTATGCGTTTCCTGTAAAGACAACACAAAAACACAATTATGTCACTGGGGGATCCATATTTGTTTTTCCGAGCTGATCTTATGAACACACTTTTTTTGGAGGTCGGGATTTTTAAATTTACGAGCGTAAGATCATCATGAAGAGAGTATTAGGTCATTTTTTGGGTGTTTTTTCCACACAGCTTTAAAAACTGATCGACTCTGTGTGTTGCAAATCACCCTTGAATTCTCCGTGAGAAAAGACAGATGAGGGCGGCTTTGGGGACCAACATTCCACAGGCCATTGTGCCATATGGTTCAGGTCCAGATCAAATCTTCTCCTCAAACCCAATGCCTGCTTCTAAATGGAAAATGTTTGCCTGTTACAAGTCAGTTGCAGGAGTATTTCATTGGGTAATAGTGGAGGGGAGTAGAAGTTTGGCAGTTTAAAAAAGGGAGAAAGGTTGGTTGGATGAAGGGAGAGTTGTTTGTTTATTTGAAAATGGGAGAGTTTTGTAGCTTGATAGATTGAGACGCTATGCCAATATGTTACGCCAATTTGTAATGCCAATAGGCCTAAACCTGCTTCAAATTTGTATTTGAGTATGAGAGAAACACAGCAGTCAAGGAGAGGACGAAAAGAAAAAATGAGAGAGAGAGAGAGAGATAGGCTGAGGAAAGAAAGAGTGCAAGATGGGGCAATAAGAGAAAGACAGAGGGTTAGGAAGAGGGGTCAGTGCAAGAGGGAAGAGGAGAGGAAGTCATTGGGAGAGAGAAAGTGATGATTAGAGTGAGAAAAGAGAGAAATACAAGTAGTGAGAGAGAGTAAATGAAACAGAGGGAGAGAGAGAGAGAGAGAGGCCGCTCTGGGTCTGGCTGTAACCCCGAGCGGCCGCCTCCGCACGTCTCTCTCCCCCGCGCAGGAGGAACCCTGTGGCTGGAAAATGCGGCTTTGGTCAGCTGCCCACATTCCCCTCATGCGCCTGATCCTACACCATTCCCTCTCAGCAGAGGACAGCATAGCATAGCGTAGCGTAGCAATCCATAGTATAAGTATATATACTTTTTTGATCCCGTGAGGGAAATTTGTTCTCTGTATTTATCCCAATCTGTGAATTAGTGAAACACACTCAGCACACAGTGAACACACAGTGAGGTGAAGCACACACTAATCCCGACGCAGTGAGCTGCCTGCTACAGCGGCGCTCGGGGAGCAGTGAGGGGTTAGGTGCCTTGCTCAAGGGCACTTCAGCCATTCCTACTGGTTGGGGTTCGAACCGGCAACCCTCCAGTTACAAGTCCGAAGCGCTAACCAGTAGGCCACGGCTGCCCCCATGCACAGCATAGCTTAGCTCAGCACAGCGGAGCACAGCAATTCCTGTTCCCACACCATTCCCTCAACTGCATGGGTATAGAGCAGCATAGCAGAGTACAGCACGACACAACACAAAAAACACAGCACAATAATGCATAGCAACAACATGGTACAACACAACACATCATAGCACAGTACAACACAACAAATCAATCAAAAGGGCAACGTCTCTGTGTCTTCAGGGAACACCTGGAGCATTTCAGCATGTCTGATTTCAGCTCGTCCTTCTCCAGAGGACAGATAGAGTGTAAGAGATGCTTTAGGCCTTTCACAGTCTTTAATATCAACAATAACAGTAATGTAATGTAACCAATGCAAAGCAATGCACTGTCTTGTATGCAAAGCAATGCACTGTCTTGTTATTCGGTGGCTTCTTCTTTTTATTATTATTATTCTTACGGCCTATAATTTCACTTGAAGCACTTACGAAGAAACTTGGTAAACATTTTTGACTTGTAGCTCTTTTCAGCAATTTTTTGTTATGACTTTTGATTTCTGTACAATTTATACTTAATATAACTGAGATATTAAACAAAGACTAATAGATTTCTGGCATTGCCGGGGAGTGCTGGCCTAGTACTGGTCTAAGATCAGTAATAATCTCTTTATAGGAGAGACTCCAGGCATGTCCATCAAACACAACACAACTCAACACAACAGATGCAAAAACAATTAAATCCAGTTTTGATGAATTTACTGAAATATATTTCTATATATATACTGGTATATTTTTTAAACTTGATCAGTCAAGCTGTTGTTGGGTTGTGTTGATTTAATTCATTGGTAACACTTTACTTGACAGTATCGACATAAGAGTGACATGACACTGTCATGAACATATGACACTGTCATGACACATGGACCCTAGCCCTTACCCTAATCCTAATCTTAACCTCTAACTCTAATTTAACCCTAACCCTAATCCTAATCCTAATTTATTATGACAAAAACTGAATGTCACTTAATAACAGAAGCGTTATGTCATAAAAGTTTATGACTTGTTTATGACACATTCATGACAGTGTCATGTCACTCTTATGTCGATACTGTCAAGTAAAGTGTAACCGATTCATTTTACTGTACTTAAAAACAACCAAATGGCGGTTTGATAGAAATGACCTGAAATTGACAATAAAACATATGCACATTTTGCACATTTATGAAGATGGACTGGAACTGTTTTTGCATCTGAACTCTTCTTTTTAAAGAAATAAACCTAACCCAGACCTAAACGCACTCTTTAATTGTAGGATATGAATATTCATTGCGTCACGGTTGTTGTTGTTATTTGATTTCCGATGGATAAAGCGTCACGCAAATGCTGTTTGTGGTGAGCCTTGATAACCTCATTTATTTAGAAATTATGACGGGGATTTCAGCATGG
>NC_055971.1:27749113-27779113 GCF_018492685.1 Alosa sapidissima | reverse complement strand
GTTAGAGAGCAGGTTATTCTGCTCCTGGTCTGGCCCCTGTCTATCTGGCTCATATCACTGTTACGATGAGCATCACATGGTCATGGAGGGACATTCAACGTTAGTTACACAAGGTTTAGCACAAGACACTATGTTATGTAAGGAATAACGGCCAACGAGGTGTTCCGAGATATGGGATTAGTGAACAAGGCGGAGGCAGAGAACTCCATAAAGCAGGGTTTCCTCCTCCAAGTTCCCTAATGCCATATTCAGGACACCTCCAAGGCCGCTATCCCGCTTCTCCTCCAGTTGCCACTCATATATGTAGGCAATGGGCATAGA
This sequence comes from Alosa sapidissima, assembly GCF_018492685.1. Taxonomy (NCBI): domain Eukaryota; kingdom Metazoa; phylum Chordata; class Actinopteri; order Clupeiformes; family Clupeidae; genus Alosa; species Alosa sapidissima. Next base: position 27,778,792 of record NC_055971.1, on the reverse strand, counting down.
CATGCATTTATAGCTCACAAAGGAAACGTGCAGTTCATTTGAACCAGTTCGGTTTTAATCGGCCAGTTCAATTTGTTTTTACTGTACCATACTATACTGTCATTGATTACTTCCTTTGGTTACAGACAACGAAGGTGGATAGTTGGCTTGGTTACAGTTGATTCCAGTGTTGTGAAGCCTGCCTGTTCCTAGTTCAACTGCTGTTTGCTATGGTTGTTACCAATCAATGGAACATTGATGATAAAAGTGGTTAAAGTATATACTTCATAGGTTACAGAATAGCCCACTGTTTGCCAATCAGAAAACAGTATTTCTTGTTTCCGGGGGATAAAGAGTGATGTTGCTAATGAGTGAAAAAGAAAACAAAGACAAGTATAAAAAATGGACAGCTACAGTTTACTTTGGATATGAGTCTCTCTCTCTCTCGCCCTTTGGTTTTAAAACTTAGTATAGGTATTGTAGTGGTATGGCTGTATCACAGGTGTGTGTGTGTGTGTGTGTTTGTGTGTGTGTGTGTGTGTGTGTGTGTGTGTGTGTTTGTGTGTTTGTGTGTGTGTGTATGCGTGTGTGTGTGTGTTTGTGTGTGTGTCAGTGTGTCGGTGCATGTATGTTAGGCCACATGTGTGTCAGTGTGTCGGTGTTCGTTCACGTTTAACACCTGCGTGCTCTCTCAACGCTGTGGTGTCGATTTCTGCCATGGCTCGTCATTGTGAAAACACCACTGTCTCATTTTGGGATCTCACTATGTGTGAGATCTCCAATGGTCAGTTTCAATATGGTGCTCTCACAGACAGTTTAAATAATGTGGTGCACTTTCACCATCTTTCTGTGTGTGTACAGTATGTGTGTGTGTGTGTGTGTGTGTGTGTGTCTGTGTGTGTGTGTGTGTGTGTGTGTGTATGTGTGTGTGTGTGTGTGTGTGTGTGTGTGTGTGTGTGTGTGTGTGTGTGTGTGTGTGTGCTTGTGTGTGTGTCTGTGTGTCTGTCTGTCTCTCTCACTCTCACTCTCTCTCTCTCTCTCTGTGTGTGTGTGTGTGTGTGTGTGTGTGTGTGTGTGTGTGTGTGTGTGTGTGTGTGTGTGTTTGTGTGTGTGTGTGTGTGTGAGTATGTGAGAGACTTTGGCCTTACCCATAGGGAAATGAAAGCACACTGGCATGGGTCATCTCATTCAGTATGTCCTCTTTGAGTACAATGGCAACCTTTTAAGGGGCTAGCACGGGTGTTTTAAGAGTTTTAAGAGGAACTACCTCAGAAACTGGTCTCACAATAATATTCAGCTGGCCAAGACAGAGTAAAAGATATTATATTTTATTGAGTTTTTTCCTTTCTCTCAACATATCTAGCTGATTTGAGCCTCGACCTGTCCTGATTAGGTGCTGTTGTGGTATTCAGCTGGCCAAGACAGAGTGAAAGATATTATATTGTATTGAGTTTTCTCCTTTCTCTCAACATATCTAGCTGATTTGAGCCTCGACCTGTCCTAGTTAGGTGCTGTTGTGGTATTTCTGGGTGGATTGTCATCTAACGTTTTTACTTTTTCTTTCTTTGTCACTGTGCTTGAAGTACGGTGTGTGAGTAACACAGGAAGCTCATCAGGTAAGCATAATACAGTTGTCCTGGGAGGTACTGTCCCTTCGTGCCATATGCAGATTGCATTTGGGGGGGGGGGGGTTACCTAAGCAGGCCAATGTGACAACTGATCCTGAACAAGAAAAGATAGAGAAAATGAGGAGAAGAGAGGAGAAAAGATAGAGAAAATGAGGAGAAGAGAGGAGAGGTGAAAAGATGGAAGCAGAAGGAAAGAAGGAAAGAGAAAATGTAAGTAGATAAGAGAGAGTAAGAAAGGAGAGAAGAGAAGAAGTCAAGAAAAGAGGGGTTGAGAAGAGAGAGAGAGAGAGAGAGAGAGAGAGAGATTAAAGGAGAATAGAAAGGGTACAGAACACACCCTCAGGGCCTGTGGCTGTGCTAACAGCCATTTCACAGCATGCGTGCATACACGCACACACACACAGTCACACACACACACACACACACACACACACACACACACACACACCGTGATATTCCTCCTCTAAGAACCTGTCATAACCTGCTGGCTGTGTTCCAGAATGTCCTGTCAATATGTCTGACCCTCAGATCAGTGAACACCTCTTCTAGACACACACACACACACACACACACGCACGCACGCACGCACGCACGCACGCACACACATACTCTCAGACACACACACAAGCAGGCATACCATGTGCACACGTATGGCAAGAGGTGAACCATGGAGCGGGGTTTATTTTAATGTATCTCTCTCTCATTCTCTCTCTCTCTCTTTCTCTTTCTCTCTCTCATACACACACACACACACACACATACACAGTGACAGATTGAAAATACATTTAGATTAGCATTCTACTTATCAAAACATGGCTTAACCCTTAAAGGAGTACCGTCACACCGGTGTGATGGGAATGTTGAGAAATGAACGTTCTAAAGAATATCTGGGTTCATTAAATTCAACATAGAATTTTAGAACCTTCAATTGTTGCGGAACTTAGAATGTTCAAAAACCTACACCTTTAAGGGTTAAATTGCCCAGAGGTCCAGGTGGGGTGAACAAGGGCCGAGGCAGTGCAAGAAACACTAATAAATCAGCCTAACCTCTCCGCTTAAACAAATAAAATAAAATAATAATCACAGAGTGGAAGATTTCACAAGGCTATTCGGACTGTTTAGTGCCATTCTACCCCCCCCCTACACACACACACCAAAGACACACACACACTCCCCCCAGTGTGTGTGTGTAACTGGGGGTGCTGTGTGTTGCTGTTGGATCAGGTTTTGTCATTACAGGTGCTGCTAGGCATAGCTTCCTGTGACGGCTGCCAACCCAGCACAACCCCCACCCCACACACACACACACTCACCCCACACCTCAAGTCTGACAGTCCTACCCCGCATTGCCCCCCCCAGGAATGCTGCCCCCCCAGACCTCAGACATGATCCCTTCCCCATCCATACCAGGACGAACCCAGTAAAAATGTCTGAGCTGGCAGATTCCAGCCACACACTTCAGCTTTCCCCTCTGACTGCGTACGAGCCGTGTAGAGTTTGTCCTGACCTCTCACCCCCAAACCCCCCAGCCACCACACCAGAGTGGGGGCAGGAAATGGAAAAGAGAGAGAGAGAGAGAGAGAGAAACTTTTCTGAGACGTTCACCTCTGCTCGACTGCTTCAGGAGATTTATATGCGAATAGCATGGGCGTCGTCGCTAGACTCTTTTTAGTGGGGCACGTGTATTGGACTGCTGTGTCCCAGATTGATTTCAACCAGATCGACATCGCTCGACTGATCATCAGTAGGCTGTGTTCTTGCGACATTACCGCCTGCTCTTTAGTAGAACAGCCTCTCTGACCAAATTAGGAAGGAGAAACCCCTGTTAAATGGTTCCACTTTTTATTGATTTTCAGTACTAATGCATTACTGTAACATGCAATACATATCACTACAACTATAAAATATCACTCCTCATTTCCTCGGTAGCTTCTGCCTTAAATCTGATTTTTAACCATTGGAGAGGTCAAAATCTGCAAAATGTTGTCTTAGGGCCCGTCCACACGGAGACGCTTTTTAGGTTAAACGCAGAGGTTTTGCTTCGTCTTGGCCGAGCGTCCAAACGAATCCTGTAAACGCACTGCCCAAAACCGCACTTTTCTGAAACCTGGTCCCAGAGTGGAGAAATCTGAAACCGTAGCCCGTTTGAATTCGTTTAGACAGCGAAACCGCACATCCTGCTTTCGTATCGATGATGTCATCGCCACACCTCAGCTGCCCTGGACTTGCACTTATAGTATTGCCTAACAATACTAGTTTTCATACATGACATTACCTACGATTACACTCCGTAAGATAAATATCACAACTGGTGCTGCGCAGCGCCGATAGCTTATGACTTGGTGGACTGAACACTGTTTTTCCCGGTGTTTTTTAATGCATTCTAGCTACTGTCAGTGACGCGAGAGAACTTAAGTTATTAGGAAAGTGCGGTGTAAGTTTAGGCTACATTAATTTGTGCGTAGTGCCAGTGTCATTCATTTATTTTACATGTCTTACAACATATATACATGCATTCACAGTCGAGTGAAATCAGATATAAGCATACAAAGACGCTTAGAACTCACGTTAAGCTGGTAGCACACGGAATGCAAATGCGCGATTTGATTTGATGCAGGCAAACGTATTGACTGTTACTAACGAAGGTTTTATAGCAATATTATAAATGTGGCGACAGAATACCCTAGAACTTGGGTAAGCCTTGCGTTTAGTAGCCTAATTGCGGTGATAGCCAAAACTAATGTGAATCACAGACTATCCTACAACCAAAGAAAGTAAAGGTGATTAGTAGGCCTACCTGCGTTAGCCAAATAAAGGACGGGACTGCATCCTTCACAAACCGTAAAATAAAGTTTATTAGTTTTACAGTTGACTACAGTTGACAGTTCACCATCAGTCCACACAAACAATTCTGGTTTCCTTGCACTAGCCATTTTGTCATAGCCTATTCTGTCTGTTTGTAAAGCACACAAACTTTGGTCAATTTCTGTAAAGAAACAGTGCCACCTATAGGCCTGGGGTATGAAGTAACGTGTTGAGTCGTGTTGAGATGGATCCGTTTGGACGCAAATATTCTTGATGCGGTTTCAGGGAAGACGGAGGAAAAAAAGATCGGTTTCGTACGTGTGGACTAGGCCTTAATGATATCTTTAACATTTCACTTCAAACAATGGGTTGATCTGAACAACTGGATAGATGCATAGATTACACACAAACACACACACACACACACACACACACACACACACACACACACACACACACACACACACACACACACACACACACACACACTGAGACTACTTTATAGTTTATAGTAGATACTTAGATACAGAAACGACAGCATGAAGGTTCATGTTCGTGTTTGTGTAATTGCACTTTAGGGTACTATAAAAAGTCGCCCCCCCCCCCCCCCTCTCTCTGTGAGTGTGTGTGTGTGTGTGTGTGTGTGTGTGAGTATGTCTGTTTGTCTGTATATAGGGAAGTTGAGTTTTGTTCCTTCAGAGGAAGCTCAAGGTGAGAAAACAGACTAATGAGATGATTGGGTGTCAGTGCAATGATTTCATTGCACATTCACGAAAACACACATACACACACATGCTCACCTATTCACAAAATTGTCAGGTTGTTCCAGTATCAATGTTCCTTTGACTGGTGGAAAAGAAAAAAAAAACTAAAAAAAACAAGATAACTGCCATCCAAATGGGGTAGAACCGCTGTGGCTTCCAAACCTCAGATTAGGGTGCCAGTCAAGCACAGGAAAGACTAATCATTCAGAGGAAATCAAGCATGAAGTGCGAACAAAAAAAACAGCAAACGCCGAACAGGTGTGTGCCTCTGAGATGTCAAATGTCAACAAAGACAGATACATAGATAAGAAAAAGAAAGGCAAAGCAGAGGAGTGAGAAGAAGAACACGAAGACTGTGGGCCGGGCATGTGCCTTTGCTCAGTGGCCTGTTGCTGTCAGATACAGCTCCTCACAATTTCCCCACACACCCAGGTCAGTGCCTCCACTGTTACATATTTCTTTATTTTCATTGCATGCCTTCGGCAAACAGTGGAGAAGAGCGTCTGTTTTGGGTGCCGTAGTAAAAGTAACGTATAAACACATCTCACTATATAAAAATGACATTTACCCAGCGCCGGATGTTAAGGCCGTGTGTACATAAAATGTCACTGGTTTCTACTGGCCCCTTAAACTCACCGCCTGGCAAAAACAATCCAGGCACTGATGACTGGATTATCTAAATAACTCAAAATAGTCGCTCCCCCAAAGATTTACTCCCGCAAGGGTACTTCGTAAACAAGGTGTGGTAAGAAATGGTGCGTTTAGAAAAGGGGGCAAAGTGGCCGTGGTGAGCGTTTCCAGATTTGCCCCCTCTCTCGACTCTCTTTGCCCCCTCTCGACTCTCTTTGCCCTCTCTCGACTCTCTTTGCCCTCTCTCGACTCTCTTTGCCCTCTCTCGACTCTCTTTGCCCTCTCTCGACTCTCTTTGCCCCCTCTCGACTCTCTTTGCCCTCTCTCGACTCTCTTTGCCCTCTCTCGACTCTCTTTGCCCTCTCTCGACTCTCTTTGCCCCCTCTCTCGACTCTCTTTGCCCTCTCTCGACTTCCTCCTACAGTCGTTGAGCAAATGTGACTTTCCCACTGAGGCTGTCACTGTCACTAGAGCTGTGCGGTCTCCAGGAAGCAGAGGAAGCTGAGGCCATGGATGGCATGATGAAATCAGTCTGAACGCGTCAAAACTTCAACATGTAAATTCCTTCAGAACCTCCAGTTTTGTGAGGTTCTTGTTATGTGTTAGAGAGGGGGGCATTACAAATCTCACACATCTGTGTACCCTTTATCAACGCAAGAGAGCTCTCTCATCATAACATGTTACACTATGATGAAACTTTCTTTGTTTGCCATGTTTATCTGCACTGTTGTGTGAAATGTTCCTGTGTCACAAACAGCACACTCCTCACTAAATCATCACAAGCCTCCTGCTCTTCAAAACGACATGAAAGGCCTCTTGGCAGTGATATACTGGAAGCTGATTGCTATGTGCTCTACGTACTTAAGATGCCACTGCTTGGAGAGGAAAGAATGAACGTGGAAAAACATCAAGCTTTGAACAGAATCATCATCATAAACACTGCCACTGGAGCAAGTTCCATGCGCTCCTGGGACACATAAGATCTGCCTGAACAATGTGACCTGAGAACTTATTTCAAAGAATGTTGTTATTGTTTTTTGCTATTTTAATTTTTTCATTTATTTATTTAATTATTATTTTTTGTTTTGTTTTAAGTGACAGGTCCCTTTTGTGACCCTGCAATGCCTTCCATTTGCTTTTTTCCCCCATTTATTTATTTATTTTTGCTCCGGTGTGATTACGGTGAGGCCTGAGAAGCTCTGTGTAAGCCGAAGCCTCTGGTTTACCCTCTCCTGTTTTCAGCCAAAGATATCTCCAATTCTAGGGAGCTTTTGCTCGCCCCTGTTACTCACGGGCTCTCTCTGAATGTTTAACACTCTGTAAAGCGCCATGTGATGTGTAATGTTTTGGCACTCTACATGTATACGTGAAATTCAATTGAAATTTGAAATCGACTCTGGAGGAATGTACATATTCTCACGGTCTGAGTCATCCTCTCATATCAACCTCACAGACTGCTAGATTGACACTGACTGATTGACTGATGGCTTCCTGGCAGTTGGGTGGTGGTGGTGGGGGCGGGATTCACATGGGGATATTTTCATGTTCTGTGCATATGTAATGTTTCTATAGGTTCAACCACTGTAGGATGTGGTGATGTGTGTATATTTTTCAGAAGAAAAAAAACACAGCACAACACAACACAAGTTGATTCACCTGGGGATGTTTTCATGTTGTTTTAAGATGTAATCTCATCTCTCTGTAGCTTCACCTGCCGTAAGATGGGTGATATATGGCTCAATGTATTTTTCAGAAGTTCATAGGAAGCGTTGCCACAAGACAGGAAGCATTGGGCAGGAAGTGAGACAGAGGGATGGTGGGAAACCTGCGCCGCAGCCACTGTCCCTCCAGGGTGACCCTTACCCCACAAACCCTTACACACTGGATTATTTATGAATGAAGGACTTTGTTTAGTTATTAACTAAGTTTATTGATTTATTGGAAGATGTGTGGCATGATGGAGATATCTGAATTTATTAATTGCGGATTAATGATAAGGTGTCTCTGTATAATGAAAAGATATAAACTTGAATTTTGAAAGTGAGGCTTGTGACCTTTACCCTTTGTAATATATTTGAAAAAGGAAAAGCAACATAACACACTTCAAAACAAAACACATGTAAGCAAAACTTATTTTAAAAAGAGCCTGTCTAAGCAATTCACATGACCTACATACAGGTCAAGCAAGTCACCTGCTATCTGGATAGGGGTGTAATGACTGGAGCTGAAACTGTGTCTGGGGTTCTGCTGCCACCTGCTGGATGTTATAAGTACAGCAGTCTGACCTGATGGGGCCAGCAACACTTCTGGTGCTTGAAGTGCGCTTGAGGTGTGAGCAGACACTTCGCACAACTGCACATCACCTCCACGTTACCGTGGAAATACAGTAGTGTTGAGCAGCAGCTCTCTAAACCATTCTGATTTCCAGAGAATGACACACTCATGCTCTTTAAAATCTGTGTGTGTGTGTGTGTGTTTATGTGTCTGTCTGAGAGAGAGAGAGACAGAGAGAGAAAGAGAAACAGCGGAAGATCCATGTGTGTGTTAATGCACTGTATGTGTTAGCATGTGTGTGTGTTTTTCTCGCGTTTGTGTGTGTGTTTGTTTGTTTATATGTGTGTATCTGTTTTTTTTTTGTGAGTGTGTATAATCACATATATTGTGCTTGCATATAATCTTAGATAAGTAAGCATGGTGTCCACATTACTGAAGACCTAACATGGACTGTTAACACTCAATATGTTCTGAAGAAGTCCAGACAACGACTCTACTTCCTTCGTCAGCTAAGGAAATTCAAAGTTTCTACATCCATCATGAAGGCCTTCTACACTTCAGCGGTTGAGAGTGTTCTAACTGGTAGCATCATCACCTGGTATGGGAACTCCACAGTTAGAGATTGTAGTACTCTGCAGAGAGTAGTGCGCTCAGCTGAACGTACCCCCCCCCCCCATTCCAATCCTCCCCCACCTTTCTTATGCAGCCCTTGCCACTTAATCTACTAAACCCCTCTTCTACTGCACTTTTTACCCCCCCCCCCCCACTTTGCACAAATAGGCTGACACCAGACATAATTTCACTGCATTTCTTACTTCCAGTAACTATATGCATGTGACAATAAACTTCCTTGTATCCTTGTATGTCATGGGCACATTCATATGTGTCTAATAAGTAAGCATGCCAATGCACACATTCATAATGCATATACATTTGAGTGTGTGCACACACCTCCAGAGGGATATCTGACTAATCTTTCTTTGCTAGTGTGTGTTAGCGTGTGTGTGTGTGTGTGTGTGTGTGTGTGTGGGGGGGGGGGGGGGGGGGGTATGTGACTAATCTTCCGCTGCTAGTGTGTGTTAGTTGCTAGTGTGTGTCGCCCTCCACTTGCTGTGTTTCCCAGGCTCACAGCTGCTTTCATTCTCACTTCTCATCAGCCTGGAATGCTTTCTCTCTCTCTCTATCTCCTTTTTCTCTCTATCTCCCCCTCTCTCTCTCTTCTTCTCTCTCTCACTTTCACTCTCTCAGGCCTGTGGTTGTCTGCTGGGAACCCTCCCCACTACAAACCCCACAGCCTCTGACTTAATGCTATTATTTACATGTAAACATTTATATGACAGCATAGGCACACACAAACACAGACTTGACCTGCACTGATGCAGTTGTGAATGTGTGTGTGTGTGTGTGTGTGTGTGTGTGTGTGTGTGTGTGTGTGTGTGTAGGGGGACAGGTGTTTGGTGGAGAGTGTTGGCCAGACACTATACTGTCTTTTCCCAGAACTGAAGGGTGACGAGAGGTCCAACGTGTCCAGGCTACAGGGGGAAAAACCCAAATGAGAAACGCAGCAACTGGCGCGTATAGATTATCTCCCTCCAGCCCTTTACGACTCGGACACTTCACACTCATCACCCCCAACTCATCAGACAAACACCACCAGCACTGACAAACGGTGTGTCAGCAGTAGCTTCCCATCAACAAGTTTCTGTGTGTGTGTGTGTGTGTGTGCGTGTGTGTGTGTGTGTATGTGTGTGTGTGTGTGTGTGTGCGTGTGTGTGTGTGTGTGTGTGTGTGTATGTGTGTGTGCGTGTGTGTCACTGGTGATCGGTGATTAGTGACGATTTACCACACTCTGTACATTCTTACCTTACAAGTTTTGGTTTTTAGGTGCCGAGTCGTCATCATCTCGAGTCGTCGTCATGTCTCACAACTACAGTTAATCACTGGCCCAGTAAATGTACCATGACCATACCTTACTGTAAATCCCTCATTATCTCTCTGACACTGATACAATACAGTGATGCAATAAAATAAACAAACTATCCAGGTCACTGTGGAAAAGTGGGCAGATTTTTCTACCAGGGGCACTATAAATGAATCTAAAGGTGATTCGCTTGGAGATGGAATTACATCTGATGGTAAATGATGTCATTTAATGCTGATGACCATTTTGAATCAGTGCACTGGTGTACCAGTAAGTGCAACATTAGTAATTGCACATATCCAAATATGTACAGCTGATGCTGATTCAAAATGGTCATCAACATTAAATGACATCATTTAGGCTACCATCAGATGTAATTCCATCACATTTAGATTCACCTAGATCACCTTTAGATTAATTTATAGTGTCCTAGATACACGTGTGTGTGTGTGTGTGTGCTGGGTTTTCCTGCGTGTCCCTGCCTCTTTCTGTGCTTCACACAGTGTGTTAGTTTCACTGGAGAATTCCAACAAACATAAAACTTCCAAAAAGGATGTTGTCTCCAAGGATCCTCAACTGGATCAGCTGATTAATGGCATTCTCATTTCTGCTGTTGTTGTGGGGTTTGATCGTGAATGTGATGACTTTTGTTTTGCACCACTGAGATCACTCACACTCTTGTGGTTTGTGCTTTTGTTTTGGACCAAGTTTGATGAGTGTCAGATGGGGGAAACTTGATGCCCATGGACACATGCGCACGTAGGCACACACACGCACACACAAATGGGCTTCGCTCACATCACTCTTGAGAAATTTTGTGAGGAGCATTTTGTGTGGAAACCGAGACTGTGACATCATCAGTATCTCTGATTGACTGACATACTTAATGGTCACTTACGATCAGTACATGACACAACCCCACATCACATGACATAATACACCAAAGCAAAGCACATGCAGTGAGTGTACATTTCTAACGCAAACATGCTGCAAGGATTTGCTACACGCTGGAATATTGCGCGGTGATGCGGCACACCGAAAACAACACACGTGCTGTGTCTAAAAATACTGTTTCGGTAATACATGGGTTTCATGATGTGTGTGTATGTGTGTGTGTGTGTGTGTGTGTGTGGGTGTGTGAATGTTCATGTCTATGAGGGTGTTTGGATGTGGGTATGTGAAAATGCATATGTGTGTGTTTGTGCGTGTGTATGTGTGTGTATGTGTGTGTGTGTGTGGGTGTGTGGATGTTCATGTCTATGAGGGTGTTTGGATGTGGGTATGTGAAAATGCGTAGGCTATGTGTGTGTTTGTGCACATGTGTGTGTGTGTGTGTGTGTGTGTGTGTGTGTGTATTTAAATTTGAGACTGCTGGTAAGTGGTGTCATATTATACTCCTCTAGATGTACATTGTTCTGACTGTGACACAACATACGTTATTTTATTTATAATAATACCATAGCTTTGTATGGTTATGTGTGTGTGTGTGTGTGTGGTGTGTGTGTGTGTGTGTGTGTGTGTGTGGTTGCGTGTGTGTATTTGTGTGTGTGAGAGATCTGGTAATTGACATCACTTACCAGCACAGGGGTGACACTTACCATACATTCACAGAGTTACTTCCTCTTTCAGAACCACATCAATATCCCATGGCGCTTTCATGTATGTTAGCGCATGTGTGTACAACCCAATCTGTTCTCCCCATTCATGAGCCATTACCACACACACACACACACACACACACACACATGCAGATTGTTCCATAGATTACTCACACTTTGACCCACAAAGGGTTAAATGAGTATGTGATGTCCCACTGCTGGAAGGAAGCATCACCCCTGAAAGGAAACAGCTTAATACATCCTTTAAAGAGTATACACATAGGTTTCTAAGAGCATGCACCTCAATACAGTCCTGTGTGACTGTGTGTGTTTGTGTGACTGTGCACGTATTTGTCAACAAACAGGTGTCAAGTGAACTTGTGGGTCATAGCACCCAGGAAGTCATGGGGATGTCAGCAGCTGTCACGTTCCTCCACGTTCCAGGTTTTGACATTGGTAATTTACCTCTGTGTGTGTGTGTGTGTGTATGTATGTGTGTGTGTGTGCACTTGTAGTCAAATCGAAACCAGATGAACGGAGAGACAACGGGCCCAAGAAAACAAACCATCTCAACAAATCATCTCATACTTGTATTAGTCACAGGAATACTGGTATGTATACATACACACACACACATACACACACACACAGAGAGAAACCAAGCATCTCAAATATACTTGTATTAGTCACAGGAATACTGGTATGTATACATACACACACACACACACACACACACACATACACAGAGAGAAACTTGCATAAGCACAGAAATTATTTAATGCCACAACCTTTAAGGTGACGTGCCTATTTCAGTGTACTGATGTAATCTTGCTTTAGGAAAATATTATACCAACGAGGAGACTGTAGGGATTTCCATTATAGATGTTTATGGTGGTCATCACATTATGTCAGTTCCAGTAGTAACTATAGGGGGAAATATTGTCTGCACAAATAGACTTTATGTGTGGCTTTATGTATGTGTGTCATCTCAGAACATTACGTGTTGGAATTGAACTGGAAATTTGAACAACTAATTGGAATTGAATTGGAAATTGGAAACTAACTGCATTACAACAGTTTTGCAGCATTATAAACATATTCAGAAAGGTTTGTGAATAACTTCAAGACTGAAATTAGGGCAAAGATGTCGGCAGCATAATTCCGTGACTGTAACTGGAATCTGTAACAGAGCTGCCCAAGTCAAATTAGCAACACACCTATATATAGAATTACAGCGATTTTCTTGGAAAAGAGCAGGGGGCACCCGGATTTGAACCGGGGACCTCTTGATCTGCAGTCAAATGCTCTACCACTGAGCTATACCCCCTTCCGACAAACCTGTCTCTATCAACACATTTAACCAGTGCTGACCTGGTCATTGTTCTGTTTGTTTTACAAGGTGGGGGAGGAGAGGGTGTGACACATGCACTGTTCACAGCGACAAAATTTACAGCAGCGTTAGAAGAGAGAGACAGAGAGAGAGAGAGAAAGAGAAAGAGAGTGACAGAGACAGGCAGAGAGAGAGAGAGAGAGAGAGATGTGTGGGGGTTAGATATGTTTTAAGCTGTGGATATAATGCCTTTTTTCTGCTAATTGTCTTTGGCACTAACTACAATGTACATGTAGCAGTTTCAGTAGTCAATTAGCCTATGCTGTATTTGGTGTAATGTTCTGCTCAACACCAGTTTCAGTTGTTAATTAGCCTATTCTGTATTTGGTGTGATGTTCTGCTTGACCTCATTACCTGCAGAACATCATCTCTTTTATTCCCCCGTATTCCCTGTAATGGAGGATTTTATGGCAATATTACAATGTTCATTTAATTTGGCGATAAAGCTCAGAGAGCTCACCGGGCTCTTATGGGCCTTGCAAATCTGCCCAGGCGCACGCTGTCGCGTCCCATACTGGATACTGCAGGGTGTCGGAAAAGAGCAGCGGCTCTCTTGCTCCTCAACTCGCCCTCATCACCAGTCAGGAATGTTCTGCTGAATCATACAGGGCAGGGGTGCATGGAAACGCTGGAAACATCCAATCCAATTTGCTTATTAATCGCAGGCCGACAGACATCGCCATCAAACAGCACTCATGAAGTTCTCATAAATATAATTTCTCACACAGGATGAAAGAAAAAGAGTGAGAACAAAGCACAAGCTATTGCAAAACAAGAAATGATATGCTTACAATAAGAATTCTCAGAGAAGTAGAATGAAAAAAGACTGTATGCGACCGTAACAGGGCTCAGGGGAAGTGGAGAGGAGCAGTAATGAGAGATGTGTGAGATTTGGTGGGTTGAGGATGAACAGAGAGATGTGGGGTTGAGGATGAACAGAGAGAGAGAGATGTGGGGTTGAGGATGAACAGAGAGAGAGATGTGGGGTTGAGGATGAACAGAGAGAGAGAGATGTGGGGTTGAGGATGAACAGAGAGAGAGATGTAGGGTTGAGGATGAACAGAGAGAGAGAGATGTGGGGTTGAGGATGAACAGAGAGAGAGATGTGGAGTTGAGGATGAACAGAGAGACAGAGAGATGTGGAGTTGAGGATGAACAGAGAGACAGAGAGATGTGGGGTTCGCCTCACTTCCCCTCATACCTGTCAACATTGGTTGGGGGGGGGGGGGTGTCAGTGTTTATACCGGATCTGTGTTTGCATATTTAATACGTTTCATACACGTGTTTCAACACTGCATTTCGGTCGTTGCTTTTACCTTACCATTACCTTAGGCATGCCAGTTATGTATCCACCAGCTGCCTGCCTGCAGCCTACTTCCAAAACTCCAAAGCTGCTTGCTGTCAGATTTGGTTCTGAGGGCACAAGTTCAGTGTATCAATAACACTCAATAACAGTTTATGTGATGTGTTAATCAATAAAATTCCTAACAATTTCACAGCTAGTTCTGGAGTAGGCCATTCAACTAGCCCACTTGCTTACGACGAGACTTAGGCTGTGCAGTCGGCACCCGCTACCTTATTTGGGTTTTGGGTTGCCAGGTTGTAGCCTATGACAAAACAATGGATCAATGATTTTAAAATGAAATTTGATGACCATGCAAATTACGGGAGTTTTCCCGGGAGAAATAACAAAACGGGAGGGTGCTGGGAGATGACCTTGAAATACGGGAGAACCCGGGAAAAACGGGAGTGTTGACAGGTATGCTTCCCCTCCAGATGACTAACACACACTATTGCAGCATGCTGTTGACTAGACTTTGTAAGACCATAACTGCATTGCTTACTCGTCATTCATGAATGTCAATGTAGGCCTGTACAATATCTATCTATCTATCTATCTGTCTATCTATCTATATATATATATATATACTGTGTGTGATAGATAGATAGATAGATAGATAGATCTTACATTTACATTTATTCATTTGGCAGACACGTTTATCCAAAGCGACTTACAGCAATAGAATAGCATAAGCTATTATACAATAGTTAGATCTGGTCGAGCTATAACTAATTTTGATACAATTTTAATTGTTAATTGATTGTATGAGTCATCAACAGTGGCGATATCCCAGCACAATGCCACACAATACTTTTTACTGCTAGTAATCGCTTCGCATATTGCATTGAATTATCCAATTATCCAATTATCCAAACACAAAGTAGGTGGCTGGCAGATAGATCGTAAATGAGCTCAGACGTATTTTTTGGTTACAAAACCTGCATTTTAAATTGGATAGTTGTTATTTCTCGCTAGCTTTTACAAACTATAAGGGCACAGGGCACAAACCCTGAACCTATTTGTTAATACAGAAATACTGTCGTTTTAGAGATAGCTCTGCCACTTTCAAGCAATGCACGTCCCTCAAGTGGAGTTACATTACTTGGCAACACAAAGAAAAGGCTAAAGATTAGAAGTATTTTTGTGGAGGGAGGATGAACGAAATCTAAATAAATGATAGAAAAACACAATTTTGTATCTTAAAACTAAATTAGTTGGTAATGGAACTTAGTGTTAAAATGCTTAAGCAATATGACCCTCATTGTTGTGGAATTGGTAAAGGATATCCCCACGGCTGTAATTACCTTCGGCCTCGTACCTACTGCAGAATTACAGCCGTTTAAAGTGTAACTCCAGCGAAAATTGACCTCAGGGTCTTTTTCTACATTAAAACACATCAAATAGGCCTGTCCCCCTACCAGCTCCTCCAACCCAGTATCGCAAGGATTCGTTGTACTGTCACGTTTGGTTAATCTAATATTCGTGCTGGGGTTGGAGCTGGTAGAGGGACAGTTGGCAAGTGTTCTTAACAGTCTTCTGTAATAAACTCTGGGTTCACTAACTACGTTGTTTGGTTTGGTGGTTTTGAACAATATTGCTGGTTAAAAAATGCTATTTGGGAAGCGTTTAGCTCACTGCTCTTAGCTAATCCACTGTTTGCGATTTGGGGCTATAATGTATAGGGGAGAGCCGGGACGATTGAAACACGGGACGAATGAAACAATCCAGTTTTCTCCGAGTGTAATGATGATAGGCCGACGTCCTTCGGTCAAAACATAGAGCATGTTAACCTCCTTCTATCAGCCAAATATCTTCCTGCTATGTCATCACGGAGTTACTGGCGATAAACGAGTTTTGATATGCGGTTATCGATTATCAATGGATGTTTTTCATTTAAAGGTTTGACTTAATGCTTATTCAGTAGACCATTTAGTGTTCTCCACAATCCCAGACTTTCATATAGCATGCTTGTTTACCTGGAAAGCAAAACAAGCTATAGTGACATATGTCTGTGTCGGGACCGACCAGGCTGTAACTCCATGTATTTTAATTAAATGCACAAATATCTGTGTTTAAACAATAATTTATGGAGGTGAGACATGGAAAAACAGTTTTAGGAAGATGAAAATACATTTGGGCCCACCAGGCAGGGGGTCGAGTTTTCCCATGTTATCCTATGGAGACTGACAGCAGGTGGGTCGTTAAGCCTATTTATTTGGATGTGCAGTGGCCTAACCCATGTAAAAACCTAGTGAAACAACATTTTCAACAATATAAACATGATATAAATGGGAAAGCTTACCGTTCTAGTTAAAAACATGGCAGAATCATCCACAGGGCATGATATTTCAAAAACCGCTTCATACACGCTCATTCACGATAATGGCAATGAGTTGTTAACAGACATGCACAAAGACGTATAGCCCTGCAACAATCTATCTAAAATAAAACCTTTTGGGAGTACCACTCATGATATGTAGTAAAATGTCGAAGTTGTTGGACGTTTATATGGCTCCTTTATATTCGGCCCCTTATGTTGTTTCAACTGTCCCGACCAGGACGGACGAATGAAACATTACGCACGTCCCACATTTGTTGTAATAATTCCTGAACGGTTTTGTTCAAAGCTGAAAATGCATCTGTATTTGAAAGAGGACACATGTAGGTTACTAGTGACCAAATATTAGCTTTCAGTGTGGTACGATCGCTTTGTAAATTATGTTTAATTAAAAAGTGTTTCAACTGTCCCAGCTCTCCCCTACTGGAGGAAGCTCTGTAGTGGTTGATCAACGAAACATACTGTCTCCACTGCTTATTTGATGTGTTTTAATGACCCTGGGGACAATTTTCACCGGAGTTACACTTTAAGCATTTTAACATTAAGATACAGAGTTACATCTACAACAACAGAATAAAATCAGTAGAATAAAAGCTTATTATTTGGACACCAGTTCTCACATCATATCCTGTGAGAAGTGCTTCAATATTTTGTAACATCTAAGTGCCTTTCAACCTTGTGAGCCCCTCACCATGACCAGCTTCCTGCTCCATGCCTTCATAACATATTGGTCATCATATTCTGTGTTACAGACTACTCCTCTAAACTGTCATCAATGTACGTACATACGCCCAGATCACTTAAGGGTTAACATCAAGGGTCAACTGAGGGCCTGTCCACACGGAGATGCTTTTTAGGTTAAACGCAGAGGTTTTGCTTCGTCTTGGCCGAGCGTCCAAACGAATCCTGTAAACGCACTGCCCGAAACCGCACTTTCTTGAAACCTGGTCCCAGAGTGGAAAAATCTGAAACCGTAGCCCGTTTGAATTCGTTTAGACAGCGAAACCGCACATCCTACTTGCGTATCGATCATCGCCACACCTCAGCTGCCCTGGAGTTGCACTTATAGTATTGCCTAACAATACTAGTTGTCATACATGACATTACCTACGATTACACTCCGTAAGATAAATATCACAACTGGTGCTGCGCAGCGCCGATAGCTTATGACTTGGTGGACTGAATACTGTTTTCCCCAGTGTTTTTTTAGGCATTCTAGCTACTGTCAGTGATGCGAGAGAACTTAAGTTATTAGGAAAGTGCGGTGTAAGTTTAGGCTTTTGTGCGTAGTGCCAGTGTCATTCATTTATTTTACATGTCTTACAACATATATACATGCATTCACAGTCGAGTGAAATCAGATAAGCATACAAAGACGCTTAGAACTCACGTTAAGCCGATGGTAGCACACTGAATGCAAATGCGCGATTTGATGCAGGCAAAAGTATTGACTGTTACTAACGAAGGTTTTATAGCAATATTATCAATGTGGCGACAGAATAGCCTAGAACTTGGGTAAGCCTTGCGTTTAGTAGCCTAATTGCGGTGATAGCCAAAACTAATGTGAATCACGGACTATCCTACAACCAAAGAAAGTAAAGGTGATTAGTAGGCCTACCTGAGTTAGCCAAATAAAGGACGGGACTGCACCCTTCACAAACCGTAAAATAAAGTGTGTTAGTTTTACAGTTGACTACAGTTGACAGTTCACCATCAGTCCACACAAACAATTCTGGTTTCCTTGCACTAGCCATTTCGTCGTAGCCTATTCTGTCTGTTTGTAAAGCGCAAGTTTTGGTCAATTTCTGTAAAGAAACAGTGCCACCTATAGGCCTGGGGTATGAAGTAACGTGTTGAGTCGTGTTGAGATGGATCCGTTTGAACGCAAATATTCTTGATACGGTTCCAGGGAAGACGGAGGAAAAAAAGATCGGTTTGGTACGTGTGGACTAGGCCTGAGACTTATCATGACTCAGACCTGACCCCGGTGTTTCATCGCCTCGATACATCATGACCCTGTGGATGGTGCCTGATGGGCCAAAGATAAGAGAGAAACTGAGTGACCTTTTAACACCTCTTCAGCCTATTTGTGGTTTGCAGAGATCTGGTGATAATTGCCTCGTGTCAACCATTGTGGTGGCCCATCAAGACAATCAGCTGAAACAAAAGCCATCACATCACATTTGGACAAAGGCGTCTACAAAATCCCATAACCATAACCATAACTATAACATCAATAATTTAAAATATGAATCTCTCTCTCTCTGTCTCTCTCTTGCTCTCTCTCTCTCTCATTATCTCTATGTTCTACTGCTGCTGTAAATCTGTTGATGGACAAGGGATGATAAAGGTGTTTCATTATATTCCATATGGTCAGCATGGGCTGCTGACTGTTCTCCTTTTTCTGACCACGCAATCCTCCCAACAGCTGTGAGTAGCGCTCTCATGTGAGCTGAGGTGGTGGTGAAATGCTGGGATTGTACCAGCAGATGGCAGTGCTGCTCCTCCAGTGATTACACATCCGTTCCATTACTGGGCCTCAGCACTTATTCCACTTGAGTAGGGTGAGTAGCAGAACTTTCTTACAACTTGCAACAAATACTGTCCATAAAATAAATATTCTGTAAAATTAATTACCTTGTGGATATATTCTCCTTGGTGTTGTCTGACTGTTTACAGTAATAGAATATAGGGATCTTGATTTGATAATAAACGAATTGCCACAATGTATGTATCTCTTTGTATGAGAACCATTTCATATCCTTATGTCAAGTAGATTTATATTATATCTATACCTATATGGGGCAGTCGTGGCCTACTGGTTAGGGCTTCAGGCTTGTAACCGAAGGGTTGCCAGTCCGATCCCCCCGACCAGTGGGAACGGCAGAAGTGCCCTTGAGCAAGGGACCTAACCCTCACTGCTCCCTGAGCGCCACTGTAGCAAGGCAGCTCACTGGTCCGGGTTAGTGTGTGCTTCACCTCAATGTGTGTTCACTGTGTGCTTTGTGTGTTCACTAATTCACGGATGGGATAAATGCAAAGACCAAATTCCTTGTATACGCCAGTATACTTGGCCTAGAAACCTGATTTACATTTACTTTTAATATTGCTTTACATTCTCTAAACTATCCAAATGGTTTCATTTTCATATGTTCCCATTTTAAAAGAAAGCTGACCTAATGGTATAGTACGCAGTTTCAGGTATTTTTGGCGACTGTAGAGCTCCCCCTAGATCAGTGATATATTTATATTTTACTGTGCTGTTTTAAAAAAGCTTACTTCTCGTGGCTTTTCAGCACTATTGTTAAAGGAACCATATGTAAGATTGTGGCCAAAACTGGTACTGCAATCACTTTCAAATTACTGTAGAGCGATGTATTCCCTCCCCCGTCCCCCCCGACTCGAGGTTGCCAACCCAGATGCTGAAACACTACTGACTTTGTGTTTAGTAGATAGGTGGAGGGTGGCACATCAGGCCAAAACATAACATGACATGACAAAACACAACATCAACATAAGTTGAGGGCTGCAACTTCACTTTTTAAATGACAATATCCTGGCCGAACTACTGTTGTCAGTGATATAAGTATTTGAAATGAACATGATTACTTAATGTCTAGTGACATAGGCCATTTTATGATTAATTGAAATACATTTCTTACATACGGTTCCTTTAAGCAGAAGAGCCTGATCAGCTGGAGACTTCGCTCACTGCCTTGCACAACAGACAGACTGAGGAAGTCATTCATCCCCAGGGCCATTGAACTGTTCAATGCATCACTTAAGGGAAGAGGAGAAATAGATTTCTCCGCATAGTCTGTCTGCCTCTTCACCACCTCCATGTCTTGAACTGTCTGTCCACTAGCCACTTTACCATTGTCTTCTGCCTCACTGTTTGCGTGCTTTATTAGCACATATGCACAACCCCTCCCTCCATGCCACAGCCAAACTGTGACCACACTGTTTGACTTACTCATTTGCACCATCAAGAGCACCTTACCTTACCTTATTCACAGAGGACCACAGGCTCAGTCCCTGCTTCAGTCATTGCAAGCGCACCTGATTGATTAATCACCCACTATATTGCTTAGTTATGTTTTATTTACTTTTAATGATTTTTTCTGCTGTTTGTGAATGTGTGTGTGCATGTTGTCTGTATGCTACTGTGACCTTGAATTTCCCCTAGGGATCAATAAAGTATCTGTCTATCTATCTATCTTGTTCCGCCTGAAAATGCTTTTGTTGTGGAGGCAAAGGGTTAACTACAGGCAAAAACTATCGCCAAAGAGCTATATCTACTGACAAGGTAATGTTTCACGATTCTCGTGAGATGTCTTCATGGGTCGACCTTACTTGAAGTTGCATGACTGGTTCTCTCGTTAGTCATATTGTGCATCTCACCTCATCACTCATCACTCGGCTATGCTGTATGGCTATGCTAGGTGAATGCTATGGCTATGCAGGAGCTTACCTATGTTCCCCGGGTCCTATGTTCCCCGCTTTGTATGGGACAGGGGAACATAGGACCCTAACCCTAAACTTACCTCTAACACCGAGCGGGGAACATAGGGAGGACCCCAGCTAATGCTGGTGCATTTACCAAAAGCATAGTTGCTAACTAAGTTAGCAACTTTGTTGGTTGCAATGCCATTTCCCATTGCCAACCAACTAAGTTGCTAACAGGTTAGCAACTATGCTTTTGGGAAACGCACCCCTGAACTATTCCCCTATTTTTTTTTTTTTTACAAGTTTATTTAGCATCACATTGGCTTAGTAAAGGTTATACTAAGGGGAAAATCTTGCATAGTGCACCTTTAAAGATCAATGTCTAACGGGCATGGTGAAGGTTTTATGGGGTAATAAGCTATTTGAGGTTAGACAACATCAGGTGAGAGACATCATTAAGCCGCAAGGTGCTTCACGGGTCTGCTGGCTTGAATTTGTAAGGCGTTCTCCTATTTGGCACCCTGTTGTTTACATGAGAAGAGGTGGGACATTATGGACTTCATACCCAATAATGAGGCTCAGGAGAGGCTCAGGAGAGCGACTCCAAACTGGATCAGGAAGAAGAAAGAGAATATCTATGTATGGAATGTGTGGATGCTCCGCGGAGAGCCATCTTGTTAAATATTAAAACACATCTCGTTCATCGTGAAAAAAACTACTGACTGACAAAACAACCTCCAGAAAGGTGGAAGAAAGTCCACAGCCTTCAAAACTACAATTGAAACAAAACTGGATATTTTAATTAAGAAAAGTGTCTGTTTAAATTGATCTGGCTACTGGTGTGGTCTTCTTATTAATTGTCTTTAACTAAATTGATCATAAAAGACACAGCACCATTCTATTAGGCTAGAAGCGGTTAGACAGTTATGGTCCTAGTGGATTCTAACTTCATTAGTTTGCTATAAGACGATAATTTTCACCAGTATTTTTTTTTTTCTTTTATCAAAATGTATTTTCTTCTTCATTTCACTTCATCACTCAGTCTATCTCTCTCTCTTTCTCTCTCTCTTTCTCTTTCTCATGCTTGTTTTCTTTCTCTTTTTTCTTTGTTTCTCATGTTTGTTCTCTTTACTCTCCCCCCCTCTCTCTCTTTATCGTGCTTGTTCTCTTTACCCCCCCCTCTCTCTTTATCATGCTTGTTCTCTTTACTCTCTTTCCCCCCCTCTCTCTTTCTCATGCTTGTTCTCTTTACCCCCCCTCTCTCTCCCTCTCTCTCTCTTTATCATGCTTGTTCTCTTTACTCCCCCTCTCTCTCCCTCTCTCTTTCTCATGCTTGTTCTCTTTCTGTCTCTTTCTCTCTCTTTCTCATGCTTGTTCTCTTTCTCTCTTTCTGTCTCTTTCTCATGCTTGTTGCATCTCTCTCTCTTTCTCGTGCTTTTTCTCTCTCTCTCTGTCTCCCTCTTGTGCTTGTTCTCTTAATTTCTCTCTGTTGCTGCTGTAAATGTTGACACTGTGACACTATGCACATGTCACACCCTCCCTTCCCCCACCTGTAAAACAAACAATACAATGCACTAACACAGTTAAATAGTGTTCACTAAAGGCTTTTCACCAGTTGGGGGTATAGCTCAGTGGTAGAGCATTTGACTGCAGATCAAGAGGTCCCCGGTTCAAATCCGGGTGCCCCCTGACCTTTTCAATCAGAAATGAGAGTATCAAGTAAATGCATTAATAAGTCAATAGGCTGTAATGACAACTCCCAGACAGAAGGAATGGTCATGGTTTGGACCATGGACTTTGCTCTGTTCTAGAATCTTTGGTTTGGACAAAGGCCACAACGTCAGCCTTTTGGCCATCTTCACTGTACAGAGTCCACTTCCTGCCTCTTCCAGGTCAATGTGTTCTTTTGTCTCCGGCTCTCTGTGTCTTTAGGCTTGTGCTCAGTGGATGATTGATTTCAGTTGAAACCCAGAAGGGCAACAGAGAATTTTACATATGTTAAAATGTCAATGAATGTTTCTAAAGTTCAAGGAAGAAATCGTAAGTGAAAAGGAACTTGGGCGTGTCTGGGAAAAGAAGAATTGGATCCATCCAACAATCGGATACCCCTCACCTCCCTACAATCTCTCTTTAAATGGAAAGCGCTGGCTGCGACACAGACGTTCATCACCTTTCTTTTCATAAAATTCATTAAACTGTTCAAGGTTGCTCAGGCAAACACCCGACTGTGGAGCCCTGGATAATACAAGCTTAGAACGCAGAGAATCAAAACTGCAAACAGATACCCTCGCGGATTGTGAGGAAATAGTAAGCAGTGAGAGGAGTCTTTCGAGCTGCAAATGTTCCACTATTTGAGTTTAATCCACTTAACAGTGACAAAAAAGAACAACGGATCTATACTGGGATTCTAGATCTCTGCAGTGAAATCGGATTCTGCCCAGCCCACAGTCTGCCCCTAAACTGTACATACATACCCACGTTTATTCTAATGTGATAAGCCGAACTGCTAGACTGTGGCATAGCATAATGGGTGGTAAACACATGCAAAACCCCAGACAAATGGTACATTCATTGGTTTTCGTCATTTTTGTGATTGTATTGGGTTACTGCACTATAAACTATACACTAGGCCGCAACAGTGTTTTTTTTAGAGCCTCAACCTATGTGAGTTGTATGTCATATCTTTGGAAGGATTTTATTCCCTTTTTAATTTCTCTTTAGTGTTTCGTTCCTAAAATATTACTAATCAACCAGATTGGAGTCCAGCACCATTTGATCTTCATTCAGCCTTCACCCACTGCTGTCCTACACTGTTCAGCACTGCAGTTTACATAACCATAACAGTTTTGGGATCGAAGAGCAATCCACTGGACAATTCTAAGTAGCCTTGCAAAGTAAAGCAAAGCAACGTTTAAGACTATCTGCATCTGCATGCTCTTGATCCTGCTGAGGGGACAGTATCTCCATGGGAAGTTAACCAGCAGGTCCCTCTGATATGACTGTCTGCTCTCGTACGGAGTGCTTGTTATCGTGACAGGGATCAGCCCAACTCTTTTTTGACGGCATAGGCTTCCGTGGAGAGGCTTTCTGTGACATAGACATTATTGGCTGCACACGCTCCTTTCACTCGGCGTTCTCTTGACTCTAAGCGGAGGAGGGAAAAAAAAATGTTCCGGCATATTCCCCCACAATGCACGACTCCTCTCAAAAGAGACATTCCTTGGCTTCCTCGTTTCCTTCAGTATTAGATTTTTAAAGACTTTCAATGCCCTTTCTCTCTCTCTCTCTCTCTCCCTCTTTCAAAGACAGAAACAGAAGTACACATCGTGACACACACACACACACACACACACACACACACACACACACACAGACACACACAGAAACACACACACACACACACACACACACACACACACAGAAAAAGACACAACACAACACAACACACAAACAAGCACTCTCTTTCTCTCTCTCTCCTCTCCTCTTTCTCTCTCTCTCTTACAGACTGGGTATGGTTACAGATTAGCAGAGCAAAAAGTGTGCCACCCATTGAAAATGCACATTTGTGACTGCGTGAGCACCCACAGCCTCGAGATTACAGGCGAATGAGTCATCACACACACAATCATTTCTGCATTAGTCAGGACCCTGTCCTCAATGCCTCTCCCCAGCTTTCAAACAATCAGCCAGCGCAACTCAAGGAGGTGTAATAGCACTTTATTCCCCACTTCCCGCTCGTATGGCTTTCGCCCCAGGGCGTCCACATATGTTTAACACTTGTATTAACCAAACGGGCACAGCATTCTCAATCACTACTGAGCACCCTAAATGACACATCCTCCTCTATTAAAAAAATCTAATGGCTAAGTAAACAAACTAGCATACCATCTGTCAGAATATAAAAAAACATGCTAATGCATCATCTTCTTCAACTTTCAAAGAAGAGCAATTGCCAAAGCCAAATCAGCAGAAAGAAATGCTATGAATTTTTTTTACACATGATGAGTAAGCTCAAGCAGAGTAGCTTCCTGCATGAAACTGTCATGGGCAGGTAAACCTGATCAGTGTTTTCTAGTGTTATACCTGGGCAATTCCATGAAAAATGACATAACGCCAATACATTTTTTGTAACGCCAATAAAATGTGATGGTATGGTATGATGTGAATGATTACATGACTGCTATTTTTGGCTGAAGAATGTAAATGAGAAAAAATGCACAAAAAATGAATGTTATCATTCGCATCATACAAATGCCACTGGCGTTATGGATGTGACCAAAATTGCCCACCTAATCTAGACAAACAGTTTTTTTTTTGATGTCATGGCTTCGAGGCCTAATTGTGATTGGCTCAGACTTGATCCCAGGCCGCTGTAAGAGTATGTGTAAATTGCTCTGGATGAAAGCCTTTTCTATTTACATTTACGTGGATTGTTCCTTTTATGGATTTTATTGCTATGTGGTCAAAGCCATAATACAACCAACTGTACCTTTATATGTTTCAAAGCTATAATGGTAATATTATGAACTGTACCTTTATATTGCTTTCTGGACAGCATGGTTAGAATACCAACTGTACCTTTATATAAGTAAAAGTAAGTATATATACTCTTTTGATCCCGTGAGGGAAATGTGGTCTCTGCATTTATCCCAATCCGTGAATTAGTGAAACACATTCAGCACACACTAATCCCGACGCAGTGAGCTGCCTGCAACAACAGCGGCGCTTGGGGAGCAGTGAGGGGTTAGGTGCCTTGCTCAAGGGCACTTCAGCCACGCCTACTGGTCAGGGTTCGAACCAGCAACCCTCCGGTTACAAGTCCGAAGTGCTAACCAATAGGCCATGGCTGCCCCATATTGCTTTCTGTATAGCATGGTGTCAAGGCTAGAATGGTAATATTATTAAATGTACATGTATGGTATCTTCTTGGCATGGATTAACCCCAGAACCATAATATGCCAATTATATTGTTTCTTTCCCCTGGATATCAGGGCAGAACTGATTATACAGTCCCTAACATAAGGGGAGTGCTGCTACAACAGGTAGCTTCACAGCTTTGTGTGCAATTGACTCAGATTTAGTTCCAGATGGCTGCACGTGTTTGTAATTTGGTCTGTGCACAAGCCAATGCTAATTACCATTCCATTTATAATCTCTCTCTAGATTTCATGGCTAAAAACATAGCCATGAAACATACACTCTAGACGTTATGGCTGCACCACAACAACTATAATATACCCAACTGTACTTGGATATCATTTGTCAAATTTAGGGCCTACTAAGCATTGTTATATACGTTTCAAAGTGGCATAGCATTGTGAAATATATTCCATAATCCATACTAGCATAGCATCACTGATCATACAGTAATGCATTGGTGAACTAACAAATCATATATTTTATATCAAACTGTATTATGAGAGTTCAGTAACCCAAATTATCTCAGCTTTCTTTTACTCTCTCAATGTTTTATTCTTGGCTAAATACAACACAGATAGCCTGGCCTAACATCCTCTTATCAGAGATACAGTATCAACTGAACTCAGCGGGGTCCTAGGTACACAGATGCTGTGTAATGACCTTAAATCCTCTCTCAAGACCACAAGCCAGCCATTAAGTGCCGTTTGAAAACACATCACCTCACGCTGAGATTCAAATTGAAGACTTGTTTACCCCCCAGTAGGCTGCTATCTTAAGCACCACAGTTCATTTTCAGAGCTTGAGTGTGGTTTGCTGAAGCTGCTTTTACACTGTGAGCGTTTCCACTGTGGATACCATGGTCCTTGCCTTAGAGCACAGGAAAATGTGTGTTGCTGTCAGTATTTATGTAAGGAGTACTTAGCCTTAAAACATGGTAACTGACAAAATATCTTAAGAACATCATTTGGAACACTTACAATGGGATGGGAACATAATGGTGTTGTTTCTAAATATAATGTTATTCTGCTTGGCCCTAGTTGTTTTAAAGAGGAGGGATTTTTCCACAGATGTCTTTTTACATTGAGCATTTCTGCCACCTATTGGTAAGATATGAAACTGCATATTTTACTGAACAAAATTACCCAATGTGGGCAATTGTGTAACCAATTGTGATGAATGAATCATAATGACACGCACTCACTCAGCAACCCACCCACACCCACACATGTGATTGTATCATGCAGCCAGCACAGTGAATACGGGAGATGGAGTCTAGAGTCATTAGAGTGTTACGCTGCAGATTTCCTCACCCCTGTCACATTCATATGGTGGCTGACAGGTGCATGGTGTGCACGTGTTGTTGAATGAAGATGATGATGTTTTCTTAAGTTGTTTGTGTTTTGTCTATTTGCACGTGTTTTGTTGATTTGCATCTGTTGTTGTTTGTTGATTTGCATCTGTCATCAATTGCACGTCATTTGCACCTGTCGGCCACCGTACATTCATCCCCTTGGAATGAGTGCAGCCCAAAATGGTGGCACGCTGTTATAGTGTAACGCACTGAAATCCACAATGCAATTACATATGTGAGGGGGAGACTCTTGGCTCTCGCCTGCACCATCTGTAGTGGGGAAACAGAGAGAGAGAGAGAGAGGACAGGGAGAGATGGAGAGAAAAAGACAGAAAGAGAGAGAGAGAGAGAGAGATGAAGGAGAGAATGAGAACTAGAGTTTGATACACAGAGAAAGAGAGAAAGAAAGGGAGAGAGGGAGAGGGAGAGAGAGAGAAATAAAAATAAGATGAAAAGAAGAATATGATAGAGAGAGTGAGATAGAGAAATAAAGCCAGATAGACAGACAGAGAGAAGGAAGGGAGGGAGGGAGGGAGGGAGGGAGGGAGAGAGAGTAGGATGAACACTCCAGACTTCCTATTTGGCAGCCTACTACCTGGGTTTCCCCCACCAGCAGATGGACCAGGCAGTGAGCGGATTTCTTTTTTCTTCTCTCTTCGTGTCTCTGAAGTGATCCATCTCTTGGACGATGGCTGGGCAGAGAGTGACATCACAATCCAGGCCGATCTTGAGGGAGATCCCTGTCCACTGCCTCAACACTGCCTGCGTTTTTTTTTTCTTCTTTCGGCAGGGAGGGATGTCGCCTGGTTTAAAAAAAAATGCGTCTTTTGGCCATGCTGCCAAATTCACCAGTTCAAATGATCGCCTAAACTGGTAATCGGTTTGCCTTATGTAGACGTTCTATTTCTGCCTGAGGCTTGTGAGAGTAAGTATACTACACAAAAAAATACGGGGACTACGCCAAGTCGACCAGCTCTGAAGTTTAGTACACAGCTGGTAACTAGAGCCCCGTGCGTGTCACAGACCTTGTGCCTGAAGCCAGGACCATGTGAGCACATAGCGTGGGAAATCTGGGGCAGCTCTCAGCTTTATCACCCAGATGGGCATCAGACCTGGACACACAGACATGCTGCACTGGGGGGCCCAAAGCATGAGGAGGCGTGAGCAGTGGGGATGGGCTGCTGCAGGGGAATGCTGCTGCCGTGCCGTGGAGTGGATGCTGTGGTCTGGTCTGATGCACTCATACAAGGGCCAGCACGCATGCAAAACCTGCAGGCTACTCGCATTGACTGTTAGCAGGCAAGCATGTGTGTTCGCCAGAGAGAGGAAGTAAGAGAGAGAGAGAGAGAGAGAGAGAGAGACTACCATCTGTGCTTCCTCTCCTGGACCATCCCCACATGCAAGCTCAGCGGTTGCAGGAGCAGAGCCGGGTCTGAGCCAGACTTGAGCCAGATCTGGCCCGTATCCTGCCCAGCGCCGGGCTGGTTTTGGGTCTGGTCCGCGTCAGCAGTGTTGACTGTAGAGCCAGCTGGAGGGGGAGCTTCCTGAGGGCTGGACTTACTGTAACAGCTGCTCAGTCGGAGAGCCAGAGTGACCCTGTCACTCAATTCCCGCTCTGCGCCTCAATGCACCACGCCACGGTGCTCAATTCCCGCTCTCCGCCTCAATGCACCACGCCACGGTGCTTACCAAGCAACATCACAGCCAGGGGTCAGTCCAGGGGAATGCGACAGTGAGCTAAATACTAGGAGCCGTGAGTAAGGGCCCCTCTCTCATTCTCTCTCTCTCTCTCTCTTTCTCTAGCCCAAACTTTCTGTCAACACTGTAAGAAATACACCAGTCAACGCCAAACCATCTCTATTAGGCTAACTTCCTGTCAACACTGTAAGATAAACACTAGTTGATGATCCTCCGTCTCATTTAACTTACTGTCAACACTGGACGACATACACTGGTCAGAAACACTCCGTTTACTGTCTACTGTTAGGCTCTCTGTCCGTTTTAGAATACATTTTAAAATTATTTTATTTGTTTTTAAGTCTTTACATGGTCTGGCCCCACTGTACATATCAGATCTCCTGAAGGTGAAGGCATCCTCTAGGGCTTCTAGGTCTGCTGACCAACTCCGTCTGGTTGTGCCTCGTTCTAGGTTAAAAAGCTCTGTCAACTTACTATCAACACCATGAGGAACACGGAACACGAGCAAGGCTTCAAGGCAACCTATCAGCTTGGATACATAAATGAGTTTTAAGCAGGTGGCTCCACCTCAGCCATCTTCTGTTTACTAAAATGA
>NC_055971.1:27736613-27741613 GCF_018492685.1 Alosa sapidissima | reverse complement strand
GAATATAGAGCGGTGGGCGAAAGCAGCATCCATTTGAGACAAAAGGATGAACAGAACAGAGAGCACCACGAGCAGGGGAGGAAGTGAAGGCTCGTCTCTGTTTACACACACCAGGGAGAGACTTTAAATGAGATATCTGGTCTCTTCTTTACTCCTCTGTTTCTTCTCATCTTCCATGTTTTTTTCTTGAATATGGAGTGAGGATTGTGCATGTGTATGCGTGTGTATGTATGTATGTGTGTGTGTGTGTGTGTGTGTGTGTGTCTGGGTATATCTATTTTTGGCTTCTCTCTCTTTTGCTCAGAACAGTGTTAAAAAAGCAGACGGTTCCAAGTGGGCTAATTATGTGTTGAACTGACAGTATGGCTCACTAGGAAACCCCCTGAGGCCTCGTAGAGACAGGCAGGGGAGGAAGAGGAGCATTGACCACCCTTTCTGTGTGTGCATGTGTGTGTGTCTGTATATGTGTGTGTGTGTGTCTGTCTGTATGTCTGTCCTGACACCCTCCATGTTTCTCACTGGTAAAAGAATAAATTTCAAGTACTGTATGTATGTATATTTGTGTGTGTGTGTGTGTGTGCTGTAATTGAACACAAGCGGCAAAGGAGAGAAATGTTTCCTTTGCTTCTGGAGTGGGGCCCATGTTGCCCATGGCAACCCATCCATAATGTTTCACCAGAGAGCATGAAATTCAGTAAGAGTAATATTATTTATTAACATGCCCGTAAAGATATAAACATATATTTCTCTCTTTCCTGTTGGCTGCTGATTTTGCTTAGCAGAGAATGTTTATTGTTCATCGTCATGGATTCCAAAGGGACCACAGTTCTCTGCAGTTCTGTGCTCTACACCGTTCTTCAACGGATCCATCAGTACCCTGCCACGCCCGTCCCGTACGCAGCTCAGAGAGCACGTGTGAGCTGGCCTTCAGGGGGAAAGCATGATGCGTGATGAACACGTTCCGTTTTGTTATTTGTCTTTGTCTAGAAAAACACAGACACCCTCCAGTGGATTGTGCCTGTCCACATATGCAGCAGTGCCTGTACTGGAAGCAATAAAAGTCCAATATGAAGTAAATCAGTGTGCATTTTCATGTTACAAACAGCCGTGTCCTTACCATTAGTCCCAGTGGGACTATGTGTCTTTAACTCTTTATCCACTCTAGTGCCTTAGATCATGTCACTGTCTCAGGCCTATAGGATGGATTTGAAACAAGGCTCTGGGCAAATCCACTCGCCTCTCCTGCCCTACAGCAGGATGGTGGTCCTGTTATTTTGTTTTGATGAGAAGCTTTTGGAGCTCACCATGGAAACCTGAGGGATGCTCCACAAGCCCTATTGGAGATGGAGGGCTTTTAGGACCAAATGAAACGCCACTTACTGTATGTAATATTTTCGTTTTTTCAGAGAGCTCTGAATCTGTTGTTGTCATGTTGTTGTAGTTTCCATTGATGAAGAATCAATAGCTGTGTATCGTTTTGAATTTCAGGAGGAGTGGGTAAGTGCAAGAGAAGATAGAGAGTAGTCCTCTACTGGCACCTTTATACACTGCTGTCCTTTACACATTATTATTAGTGCTGTCAAACGATTAAAAATGTTAATCGTGATTAATCGCTGAATTCCTATAGTTAATCACGATTAATCACATATTTTATCACATGATTAAAATTCTATTATTTTGCATTTCTGAACTTTCCAGGAGTCCACATTAACTATTAAATAGTTACTTTATTAACTTAACTTTAGACATAGGTCTATTTGATTATTTCAAATCAAATTTCAAAAGATGTGCAGCAGGCCTTGAGGCAACACAATATAGGCCTATTCTTCAGAAATATAGCTGATATAAACTGAAATAAATGCTACCGCAGAAGTGCATGCACAAAAGGTACACACATTATAAAGGCCATAACAAACAGAAAAAAACTATAAGTATAAATACTATAAGTATACTTTAACTTATTCATACTATATTAATTATCTTTGAGTTCAGTTGGAAAATAAGGAACTTTTCGACATGAGTGCACTGCCATTTTATAGGCCTACAGTCTATGGCCGTTGTTTTTAAAAGTGGGGGCCGAGAGGGGGTGCCAGGGGGGCCTCAGGAAGTTGGAAGGAAAAATAAAAGCAATAAATAAATACATTTGAAAAAAATTAAATATACTTATTACTATGAGGGGAGGCTGTTATACAATGGCATTATAATAATTTGTCACATATCTGAACATTATATTTTCCATGATAATGACTTGGAATAATAGTAGATTGATAGCTCTCATATAGCAGAAAGCCCCAAATGCAATTTTTACACACTGTATGCTCCATCGCGAAATGCTTGTGGCTAAAATAATTATTACTGTAGGATTAGGTTAATGTATTTTTACATTTGCCAAAGTAGACCTATTGTCGATAGGTTTAATAACACATAAAGGGGGTCCTTGGCCTAGTGGTATTTGGGGGGCCTTGTTGTGGAAAAGTTTAGGAACCCCTGGTCTATGGTGCACTGTCACTTGCCACACACATCAGCCCCGAAGTCAAACACTGGACAATGGATTTTATGGAGCGGTGTTGACCAAATATAACTGAATCGTGATTTACATGGCGGCAAAGTGTGACGCTGGTGTGCGGAGTTGTACTGAAAAGAATGGAATCTAATGTAAATGAATGTCGAAAGCAGAGTGCATCGCACTCATGTCAGCATTGGTGTCCACAGCAATTTAAAACACCATTCACCGGGAGTTCAGAACTGCGTTGGTGTTTATTATCTCCATGACTACAGGAGGACTAGGAGGAAATAAAGTTCTTAGAATATTTGCTACTAGGAAGTGTCTGGCAGTTTGAGGACAAGAAACGGTGCATCAAAGCCACATAGAGCCAGTGTCAAAATAGTTGCAGCCAAAGAGGATTGTTGATAACAGAACAAGTGACGGTGAAAAAATCTTTGGCGGCACACGATTAATGCGTCAGCCTAGGCTACTACTCTTTGGCCGGCTCGTAAGCCCAAACAAGTGTGTGCAGCATGCCTTTACGTAGCCTACTAACGGCGCATCATCATAAAGATACATTTAATCTGCATCAAGCCCCATTTTAGCGGAAAACACATTAACATTATACCATTGATTCCAATGGGAAAGACAGCTAGTAATCACACGTTGATGTTACATCTAGTTGATGTTATGACATGTAAAGTTAAGCTTGCCGAACTTAGTTATAGTCAGCCACGGGCAGTTTGACTGTGCCTATTATTCATGACACTCCTGTTAGTAAACTGCAAGAGAAACAAATAGGAACATAATGGTCACATTAATCCCATAAACACACAGATAACTCTTACGCCAACCTTATTTTGTGCCTTTTATATATATAGTATAAGTATATATATCGGTGATCCCGTGAGGGAAA
Source organism: Alosa sapidissima (assembly GCF_018492685.1). Taxonomy (NCBI): domain Eukaryota; kingdom Metazoa; phylum Chordata; class Actinopteri; order Clupeiformes; family Clupeidae; genus Alosa; species Alosa sapidissima. Next base: position 27,738,212 of record NC_055971.1, on the reverse strand, counting down.
TTTGGTCTCTGCATTTAACCCAATCGGTGAATTAGTGAAACACAAACAGCACACAGTGAACACAGTGAGGTAAAGCACACATTAATCCCGGCGCAGTGAACTGCCTGCTACAACAGTGGCGCTCGGGGAGCAGTGAGAGGTTAGGTGCCTTTCTCAAGGGCACTTCAGCCGCGGCCCGAACCGGCAACCCTCCGGTTACAAGTCCAGAGTGCTAACCAGTGGGCCACGGCTTCCATAAATTATTCACGTTTGTTTTGTTTGTTTCAAGATTTAGAAAAGTATATAAGCCATTTCGGTCCCCACTTCGATGCAGCATAGGTTTCCATTATATCCAAACAGTCATCTTTCCCCTAAAAGGGGGCGTGTAAGTGCAGCACATACAACGTTCCATTCCATTCGTCAGTGCGTATTGTTTAGTTTCCGGTCTAGCTGAATCCTGTGTGGTGTTGTAGTTGTTCTAACGCTACTAGTTGCAACAGCATGTGAAAAAACTACAAAGTTTGTTAGACCAAAAAGAACGTTAATCTCGCGATAAAAAAATTGACGCCGTTAAAATAGGTTTACGGTAACGCCGTAAATAACGCGTTTAAATGACAGTACTAATTATTATTCTAAGACATTTGGAGAGGTGACAAAAGCCACCCCATCCACAGATGCAGGCTGCCACCAGAATGATACCGTATGTATAAGTGTGTTATACAATCATGAACGACCAGTATTATATCTCCAATACAAGCTATGATTTTGCATTCTATTTTATGCACAGGCACATTCTGATTGTAGGTATCTTGCAGTGTGATTACAGGTGCTCCTTATACAACAAATACTGCAGCAAGACAACATTTCCAATTCCAAAACACACACACACGCGCACACACACACACACACACTCACACACACACACACTTATACACACACACGCGCGCACACACACACACACACACACACATACACATCTTCCTTACACAGCCCTGAACTCCTTGCCCTGTGAGTCGCAGAGGAAGAGTGCAACTGTTGTTTCCTGTTTCATCTCGTAGCTCTTGATCAGGCCATGCAGAGGAGCATCCGAGGTAGTGCACACGCCACGCAATCTCCCCCTGTGCCCCGGAGTCCCCACTCTCCATATGGACTTTCCTGCCTCAGCCGCCCAGACCTCCTCCTCCTCTGCATGCAAACACAGCCCCAACTCACACGGCCGCGTCTCCTGCCGCGGCTCTTACGAGGTGTCAAAACTCATCGCTCAGTCCCGCGCAACGCCACGTCCAGGGCAAAGACCGAGGCGTGCAGAGCCGGGAGAGGACTCAAAGACTCCGGAATCTCAGGAATGAAGATTAGAGGAGAGGCCAGAGAAAAGAACAATTTTTTCTTTTTTTTCTTTCTTTCTATCTTTCTTTCTTTCTTTCTTTCTGTCTTTCTCTGTCCAAGCTTTTCTATCTCTTTCCTTCATCCTTCATCTCCTCTCACTCTTTTTTTCTCTCTCTTTCTCTTTTCTATCTCTCTCTCTCTCTCTTTTCTCTTTTCTCTCTGTGTGGCTCCGGCCCCTGTGGTCAGTCTTTTGGCTGGGAGATAAACAGTGCGTTGTGGTGCCCACCTTCAGCC
>NC_055971.1:27694113-27731613 GCF_018492685.1 Alosa sapidissima | reverse complement strand
AGAGCGCTATCTTTTCCCGCCATCAGCTTATGGACCCGCTGCGCACATGACTTATGGAAAATTTTATATTGGGGATTGGATTTGATTGCAGTCACCTGGGGTGTTGTGTAGCGAGAGGACTTTTGCAGGGGCATTTGGGGCATTGGGGGTGGTGGTGGGGTGGGGGGCATGCGTCTGACACTCAGGTATCATATATTCACCTCGTTTGCTTCTCCTCCTCAACTTTTGTTGGATGCACAAGGTCTCATGCATTATTCAAGTAGTAAGAAAAGGTGTGAAAAGAAGAAACTTCTCTCTCTCTCTCTCTCTCTCTCTCTTTCCCTCCTCCACTATTCTCCTCCCTTATCCTCTCACTTTTCCCCCTTCTTTTTGGGGGATGGGTGTAAAATAGCAGCTTCCAGTTGCACAGAGGCAATTATGCAGGCGGAGGCTGTCAAATGAATACCCATCATTTTGGAAGCCATCAGGCCCATCATAGTGCCGCTAAATGCAGCTGGAGGAGGTTTTGCCGACGGCATCAACACCTGCAGCGGAGGCGGTAGGTGCCCCCCCCACCCCACCTCACCCACCCCACCTCACCACAAACTCTACCCGGTATCGGTCAAACATGGAGATACACACTGTACACATGAGCGGGTCAGGATTAGTGAGGTCTGTGGTGTGCTGTTGCATGGCCTTTGTTGTTGTCCTGGCCATGCACTCTCTCTAACCTCTCTCTGATCATACCCCCCCCCCCCCCTGCCCCAACCTCAACCCCCCCTCAGGTCTTTCAGTCGCATTTGTTTGTTTGCTTTTACACACTTGAGTGCAGCTCTGACGAACTAGTTTTTATGTTACACGCCAGTGCACAGGCACAACAAGAAAGCAGAGAAAGGAGAGAGAGCGAGAGCGAGAGAGAGAGAGAGAGAACATGGATGAGAGAGACTGCAGCATGACTATTACAAAGAGAAACAAATAAAGAGAAAAATAGAGTATATTAGGGAAACTAAGATGAGAATGAGTGTAGAGACTATAGAGAGAGAATAGAGACAGAGAGAGTGAGAAAGAGAGAGAGAAAGAGAGAGAGAGAGTTATGCTAAGTTAATGAAATTGTTCTGAATGTATCTGAATCCAGTATTGAGCTGAACCACATGTCGCTTGTGTCTGTGTGGGCGTACAGACAAAACCCATTCGGCGCGAGAGCGACTGACTCATCACAGTTCTATTTATTTACAAATAAATCATGAACATTTAGTGCGCAGGAATGCACAGACACACACAGTCACTTTACACAAACAGTAAGACTCGGATCACAAGGGCATTTCATTCCCTGCACCCTCTTTTGTTCCAGATCTCGTCTCTTTCTCTGCGTCTCTCAGTCCCATTACAGTATTTTTCTCCATGACTTTGTTTCACATAAGCTACATCGCGATGTCAGACGTGATATTTGTGGTCGCAAATAAAAAAAGTTCAGTGGATGGAAAACAATTCAGGCACAATTGGCTATGGGCAACTGCCTATATATATGTGCGATTGGTTCAAAATGACAGATGACCTTGTCGCCATGGCCGGCGTTGTGTAAGCGCACATGAGGAATGACTTGCCTTTGAATGCACACCGTCGCCTCTGGAGACAGGCGAGAGAGACTGTGCCTCAGTTAACCTCGACAAAGAAAGAGAGTGCTACAGAAATGACTGCATGCACGGCAGACACACCGAGAAATACCGTGACCACAGTGTTTGGGAGGTGAGGTTTGTGTGAGGCAAAGGGGAGAATTCTGTGCGCTGAATGTTCGTGAATGATCATGTAACCCAGTGGTTCCCACACTTTTAACAGGCATGTACCCCCTGAGACATTATGGTCTTCCGGAGTACCCCAACACCACCAATTGTTAACAAGTTTTTTTTTTAATTGTTTTATTAATATTTATTTTTATCAATTTTGTCGAGAATAGTGAATAGGATCATAAACATATGATACAAATCTCATCAATAGTCAACATATGATAGGCCTACAAATGTGCTGAATATAATGATTTTAAATAGATCTGCACCTAATCTCACACACAATCGTCTTGTTGAATGCAGTGATCTTATCTGCTAGGTGCTTGTCCATTGCGCATCGGGTGCTACCTGGGCCTAGGCTACAGATAAAAAAATAAATAAAAAAAACTCCTGTTTTTCACGTCAGTTCGCGCCCCACCTGGCATGTATCCGCGGCCCACAGTTTGAGAAACGCTGTTTTACCCTCTCTGTCTCCACTCTCGAATATTTTGTTAATGCGGAGAAAATACGTTTTTAATGTGCAGTGCAAATGCGGAAGTTAAGTTACCAACGTGGGATAGAGAAAACGTTTGAAAAGGCATATGACTTAGATATTTGTTTGCGTACCCCCTGAAATCAGTCCACGTACCCCTGGGGGTACACGTACCCCAGTTTGACAACTGTGGATGTAACCTAAAGTAAATTCCTAATTTCTGTTGTTGTATCGCGTCAAACTTTCTTTGGTGAACCAAAACGACTTTTTTTTACAAAGAGTTTTTTTTTACCAAAATCATTTTGATGGCACATAAACTGTTGATAGGGCGAATGACATTTCTGCCGTGTTTTTGCAGAGGCGCCCTGAGCGCCTTGAATAGAAAAAAGTTCAACTCGAAGCAGAAAAGGCGCTAGTCTGACTAGCTAGACCCACATCAAGATGTAGGGTCTGGGAACTCACCATTGGCAGTGCTCAATCCGAGGGGTGGGATAAACGGTTGTCTTTCAAATTCCCTCTGCACACAATAGGATAGCGCTACAACTCATTTTCCCCCCAGCGGAGCTATTTGGCTAGTTGATCAAACTTTTGCCACCTTAAAAAAAGCTTAACTCGAGTTGCGCTGTTCGCCAGCAGCAGCATCCATCTTCTTTGTTTTCAAGTAGCAGGGAATTCATGCGGAACCATCGCAACTCTGCCGTCATTATGTTAAGCCCGTCCACCGACTCTATACACAATGTGATTGGCCTGACTGAAGTTTGATGTTTCCAACTCGCAAGCCAACGGAGAGTTGCTAGACTACCCTGGCTGCAAATTACATTTGAAACATAGTACACCTCGTCGTGTTTTAGAAGCGGCAAATGGCATCCTGTCTGACCGTCAAATGAAAAGTAGTTCGCTGGTGCGCACATCCAAGGCAGGTGCTGGACAAAAAGTGCTAGGCTATCAAAAAAAAGCTAAAAAAAAACATTTGTCATTCATGCTTCACTCTAAGGGAGATTCAATTCATTCAATTATGTTTTGTATTTGGTGCCATAGCAGCCATTTAGCACCATTTTTGTGCAGCCGTGGCCTACTGGTTAGCGCTTCGGACTTGTAACCGGAGGGTTGTTGAACCCCGACTGGTAGGCCATGGCTGAAGTGTCCTTGAGCAAGGCACCTAACCCCTCACTGCTCCCCGAGCGCCGCTGTTGTTGCAGGCAGCTCACTGCGCCGGGATTAGTGTGTGCTTCACCTCATTGTGTGTGCAGTGTGTTTCACTAATTCACGGATTTGGATAAATGCAGACCAAATTTCCCTCACGGGATCAAAAGAGTATATATATATATATAGCATATGAATATGTCTCAAGGCATCTCAGAGGGCCCAACTTGAATGTGATTTTTGAGAGCAAGCACAACTGAAGGAAGAAAAAAATGCCTCAGTCACTTCAAAACCTTGAAAAGAAAACTTGAACAGATCCCTGTCTCATAAGGGGGCACATTTCTGCTTGGGGCCTGCTAAGAAGAGGGATCTGATGGGCACCAGGTAAGGTAGAAGGTGAGATGTGTCCGAGTCAGTGGAAGTCTACAGTATTTCTGCCAGACTTGGTTTCAGATCGGTGCTGATAATAACTTCCTGTTGCTCCCTGAAGAGCTGGCATTCTCTTCCTCTTGTGGCCCCATTGGGGAAGTTCTTGTGTCCTCAGAATACTTGTTTCAAGTCCGTTAATAAAAAATCACACACACACACACACACACCCTGCTCCTCCTAGGTCTTCTGTGCTAGCCAAGGTCTTATGTCGCTCAGTTGGGGCGAACTCGGCTTCACACAAGTTCTGTCCACCGCAAGGAGGGCAGGAAGAGCAGGAGAAAAAAGACGGGTCATCTGAACTGACTTTGGGCACAGAGACTTTGTTGCCTCAGGGTACAGAAAAACTTGGTGAATGAATAGCTATGCCTTTGTTAGCTGAAGTATGTTAGTGAGCTGCAGGTCAATTTCCAAAAATGTACAGTATGTCTACAACACCACTGAGAGAAGAAAACATATCTGAAACATTTTTTTTTTTTTTTTTTTTTTTGCCAAACTCTTAATTCAGCCCATTAAAATTCCCATTTAAATTATTATCTAAAAATAGATTACAAATACAAATAGGATGACAAAAAAAAGGAAATCACTGCATCTGAAATTTGCATTTGGCCTTTGATGAGTCTCAGGACCCCTGAAGGAGGGCATATGCCCTTCACAGATGCCCATCACTGCTTTAGCTGTATGGCTGTCACGTTCAGAGCCGGTGTTTTTGAAACATCTGTGACCCACGAGAGGCCACAGAAAGGCCATGCTCTCTGCTGAGGCCGCTCCTACTCAGCAGCATCTCCAGACAGCATTATCCTGGCCTTTTAAAATGCCAGTCAGGGAGAAACAACAACTGCTTTTTTTTCTCACATGGATTCATGATGACGAGGGCAGACAGACCTTCAGACAGTCTTTCTTTTCTTTTTTTTTTTTGTATTTCCGTATTCTCTCCATCTCATTTAATTCCCTTTTGAACCTCTTTCTTCTATCCCTCCATCTGGCTGGTGTGATTGCTGCCAGTTGAGCTTGCTCCCCTCTTATCGAGGTAGCTTCTGGGTATACTCAATCATTTGGAAAACTGGAGCTATTTCAAAGTTACCTGATTCTGTGCTCATGAAAAGAAATACATAGTCATTATCCTGTTGAAAGTTCTTTGGTATTCTGGCAATCCTACAAGAAAACACAAAGAGACTGAAATATATATTACCGTAAATAAGAAAATTATTTGACATAGGACATTATTGCTTTATTTGTGTCTTTACCACAACAAAATGTATTTGTTTGTTTATTTGTGTAATATTTGATTACATTTATTTTGATACTCATCTCCAGGATGCATGGCTGCTTATCTATGACAGATATTGGAAGCTGTCACACTCTCTGTGTAAATTTCCCCTTCACGTTTGAAAGGGAAGATGATGAGGGTAGGTTAGTCCCACCAGTGTCATGGCATGTGAAGAGTGTGTTCGACGCAGATGGAGTTGTTTGGGCACACATGTTTGAGTTTATTCAGACACGCGCAATGATCTAGGAGACAACAGGTGCTTCAGGCAAACAAAGTCAGCAGATGCTGTCACTGTAAACAGCTGTCACCAGAGCAAACACTAACGCCAAGTGACAGGGTGACACTGAGGTCTCCCACTCAAACTCATTCACTCACTGTGATTCCAGCTTATACATCCACACAGGACTTACTCTCAAACTCATTTGTTTGCTGTGAGCTTATACTTTTGCAAACTGATTCATTCACTTTGATACATAGAACTTACTCTGAAACTCTTTATCATCCATTACATATTTAACATATACGCTATGTTATATATTGTAGAAATCTTTCATTCTTTACTAGCCTGACGAGCCAGACCCACATTAAAATGTAGGGTCTGGGCACTTACCGTTCGCAGTGCTCAGTCCGAGGGGCGGGATAATCAGTTGTCTTTCAAATTCCCTCTGCACGCAATAGGACAGCGGCAGCGCTATGAGCCCCATGCGTTTCCCACCAGCGAAGCTAGTTGGCTAGTTCAAACGTTTGCCAACTTAATAAAAGCTTAACTCGTGTCACGCTGTTCGCCAACAGCAACATCCATCTTATTTGTTTTCAAGTAGCAGGGAATTCAAGCCAAACCATTGCAACTCTGCCATCAATCATTATGTTAAGCCCGCCTAACGACTCTATACATGATTTGATTGGCCTGATTGAGTTTCGATTTCTGGAGCTCACAAGTCAACGGAGAGTTGCTAGACTAGCCCTGGCAGCAAATGTAATTTGCTGCTGCTAGGGGCGCGTCTAGATTTCTAGGCTAATTCTTTACTGCAAGACCCTAGCCAATATATGTATTAATATAACTTTTTCAGAAATTATGTATTCTCGAAAACCCTAGCTTTTATGATTGTGTAAAACCTGAGGTATTCACTGGCCATGATACAAGCTCTTATGTTCTACACAATCTCAGAAACATATTCACTATGTTTGATCTCTTGACTATGATCGCAAAAGTCAATGTGCATTTGGAACAAACTCAGAGACTCATTCACCGGCTGTGATGGCGGCATATATATTTATTCAGTCATTATAAACTACACACCTCCGCTTCTAAATCTCTGAGTATCCCCAGAGATACTGTGTGGGCGACTGTTCCTTGGGAATGTTAAGACCGTGTTTTTGTTTTATTTGGCCTGTTTCTGGGCAGCGTTGTCGGCAGTTATCCTAGAGGCACTAGTGGCACCACGATTTCATCAGTGTAATATCCTATCTCAGCACGCAGAGCCCTGCAGTAATGTTCAGAGTTTCTGAGGCTTTCCAAGCAAACATTATGCGTTGTCTCTTTACCTCGCCTGGAGATGGGAGACAGCGCGGTGACAGCAGGCAGCATTACAGCTGAGCAGGGTTAAGCAATTCCCCCTTTTCCAAAATACATTAGCATCCTTAATGACAGATATTACAGGGAGACGTCAGTAAGCTAATACACAGGCAGACATGGACAAAACAAGGCAGGTTGAGGGAATTCAGGGCTGAAGATAAAGTATTTGGGCACAGCGGATCATAAATACATGAGACACCCCAGAATAAGGAAAAGAAGGCCATTCTCCTGCTTCTCTGCGAGTCTAAATTGCATTGCTAAGCAGCTTTGAAATATTTAAAGGAGGTAGGGTTGTGTGGTGTGTATTTATAGTGATAAAAAATCGATCGGACTTGCGCAATGGGCCCATTTGTTTCTCTCTATCTACGTGTGTGGGTGGGTATTTGTGTCTGTGTGTGTGTGTGTGTGTGTGCGTTTCTCTGTCTGACGGTGTGTTTATGTGTGTGCGTGTGCATGTGTGTGTTTGTGTGCGGGCCTGTGTGTGTTGTGTTTATGTGTGTGCGCGTGTATGTGTGTGTGTGTGTCCCTTGGATAAAGCTGATGTAATCAGGGACAGAAATATGAGTCTCTTTGCTCCTGTTTCTCCATTGGTGTGATGAACAATGTGTCACTTGTTTACAGATTCAGCAGATGTGCTTTTTTTGCACTGATTAGGCAGGATAGATGAGAAGTTAACACACCTTTGTTTGTGTGTGTATGTGAGTTTGTTTAGGTATGTGAGTTTGTTTAGGTGTGTGTGTGTGCGATCGTTTGTTTGTTTAGGTGTGTGTGTGTGTGTGTGTGCGCGATCATTTGTTTGTTTAGTGTGTGTAAGAGTGTGTGTGCATAGTTGAATATGTATGAGTGTGTTTTTTGCATATGCATGTTGTGAAACAATATGTGTGTTTAAGGCAGGAAACAGCACTCTGTCATTTTAACCTAACAAATCAGCATCACTCAGTGAAAATGGAAGAAACTTGGAATGTCGCTGAAGCTTCTCTCTATAATTCACTTTGTGCTCGGAATTCATTATCGGGCTAATTAACGAGCTAACATCTCTCACTCTGATTTGCATAAAAATGGAAGTCAACAGTTGGCCACTGCTTACATGGGGAAATGAAACAGTGGATTTGTCATTTTTCATCTCATAAGCCACACATCACTTGTCTGGTACATATTGAGAAACTGTTCACTTTCAGCATTTCAGTCTCTTCTGACCTCCACTTGACAGCTTATGCAGTCCAGGGGGGCATTCCTAGAAAAGCGTAGTTTGCTAACTTCCGTTGCAACCTTTGTAGTTAGAACCATGGTTCTTGGATTTGGTGTTTCTAGAGCGGATATTGAATTGAATTGAATTCTCAGACGCAAAATGTTTGGTGGTTGGAACTACTGGCCCTCAGCAGTCGCACTTGTGTCATTCCTTGGTAGTTCCGGTTAGTGATGTTGTCAGTGTCAAAGTCAGTGGCGGTTCTAGGATTTTTCTGAGACAGGGGCCATAAAGGGGCCACATCATACACTGAGGGGCCAAGAACCGGTCAACATCCATACACAGAAAATCCCTTGTTCAGTAAGGCAGAGGCACGTTGTCTATGTGATATGCAGGACTATACGCAGTATACCCAAAGTCCTTTTAGGCAAGTCCCTCCACTCGACGGCCATATTGCAACGCTTTTTGGGCACTCATCGGGCATCCTATTCGGCAGAAATGTGCGTGCGCAAGGCTTCACGACACCAATCTTGCTCCAGCGGCGAGTTCACAACACATGATTGGCATGATGCCTTCACAACACACCATATGATTGGCTCAATGTATTCACATCACACCACATGATTGGCTCAATGTATTCACATGTTGACGTTTTGCCGAGGAAGGGGTGGGATATGTGTAGACAACGGCCGTTACAAACTAGCCCCATGCATTTCTATGGAGGATTTTTTGAGTGCTGTGTCTCCTCATTAGAAAGTCTCTGGTATACCCACTTAAAAAGCATCACCATCTCAGTATACCCACTTGAAACAGACAAGGATAGGTATTAATATTTGGGGTTGATCACAGTATACCCACTACAGCTAACTAGACTACACCACAGCAGTAAGGTGCATACATTTCACCAGTCTTACCTTGTTCAAATACTTGAATGCTAAAAAACAAAAAAGCCAATACAATTCTTAACAATTTTCCCATTTATTTATAATGTGCATTGAAAACACAATATAAAACTAAAATATAATAGACACTTCAGTGGAAATACATTGATATTTTAAACAGAAATCATACATCATCATACACACATTTTTCGTTCAATTAAACAAGTTTTACTTTAACTGTTTCCCCTTTTGTTGATAAGAGAAACTACTTTCACTGCCAGTTTGCGTACATTAAAACAAACACACACACACACACACACACACACACACACACACAGCACGTGACCAACAACTACATCATATTTACACAATTTTTTCAACAACTTATTTGGAATGGTCTTTGAAGCCACCGTCTTGCTTCCAGTTAGAAAAGCCTGATTCTGATTTGAAGAGTGACTATGGGTCATTTGAAAGCGAAAATTACGGAAGGGGTAGCAAAACACTAAAGATGGAATATTCCTACCATTTGAAGTCTTTGTATCAGAAGTCATTGAGTGGCCTCTTCCTATTTCCGTGCTGCATCTTGCGGAATACCAGTTTAGGAGAGGTTGCACAGCATCTGCTCTAGAATGGGAAATGTCTGGAGAGAAGAACGTTTGAGTAACTTAATTAACTTTCATAACCCACTGTCAACATGGCGTTTCTAAAATGAATGACAAAATATGCTCACTGTAGTGGCAATAGGAAATAGCATCATACCATTAGGAGCAGCTATGCTTGGTGACTGGTGGTTCTGAAGACTGTGGGTTGAAGTCACCAGCTCCTGCGCCATACCAGTCTGTAGGTGAAACACAAATGCGTGTTTCACAAAATCCATGCTTGTATTCAGCATGTCGTCTGGCAACTGTAAAACCAGTTATTATTTTTTAAAATCATATAAAGCTTGAGTGAATAGAGTAGAACATTTAACCAATTTATCTCAATGAAACTCTCCTTGTCCTAACACTTTGAGACAGAATTCATGCGAAGCCCATGAATCAAATAAACTCAGAATAGTGGTTAATAACTTTGCAATGATAGCTCACATTAACTACAAAAACGTAGCGTTAGCTATTAGGCATGTATTCTCATGTTCATGTTAGCAGCTGCCAAATGTTTTCCTCAAGCAAAAAAAAAAATAACGTTACTTAGCCTACATTTTGTAAGGCGCACGTAATATTATTAATTTCGGACCCCAAACAAACAGGATGTCCATTTCTCTGCATTGCATATAACACCATTTCAAACACTTCATACATTACCTTTCCATACATAAAATCTATCAGCATGCTAACAAACAATCAAACCTCAACTCAAGTAACCAAACGTTAAGTTAATGTTAACAGTTCACTGACAAGTTTGACACTTATTGATGATTGATGGTACAGGGGCCAGTCAGGGGCCAATGAGATTTCAGATGGGACCCGGGCCCCTGTGGCCCCGACCCTAGAACCGCCCCTGGTCAAAGTCAAGTCAAGTCAAGTCAAGTCAAGTCAAGTTTATTTATATTACATATACAGAGGTCATTCAATGTGCTTTACATAAACAAAACCAAACAATAATAACAAATAAAAGCAAAGAAGGGCAATATAGTCAAAGAATAGTTCAAAAGGTAAAGATCATAATTAAAACACAAACACAAAACACAAAGGATAGGACAGGAGCCTAACCCAAAATTACAAAGTGGTTGTGTTTCTCGTGACTCACTGATTGTGCTATGCTGTTGTTGGCTTAATGTTCATTAAAAGATATCAAAGAGAAATAGGCCTAGGATACTGACAGCCCTGCTGGGATCATTTTTGCTATTTATGTTAATTCGAGTGTTGACTTAAGTGAGATTGCTCTTTTGCTTCTGACTACAGTATGTTCAGGTGAACTAGTACAACAATAGAAACAATAGTTTTTGACTGATGTCATGTTCCTTATGGTCTCTCGATGTAGAGTAGTTACATACATAAACATGTAGGGTCAAAACCTATTGTTGTGTCTCATAGGCCTAATTTTACTCATTACCATTGAGCCACCAGACAGACACTAGGTTTTTTGGTAACACTTTACTTGACAGTATCGACATTAAGCATGACATGACACTATCATGACACATGAACCCTAATCCTAACCCTAACCGGCGTTATGTCATAATTGTTTATGACTTGTTTATGACACGTTCATGACAGTGTCATGTCACTCGTATGTCGATACCAAAGATTCTAGAACAGAGCTCCGCTCTAGAATCTTTGGTCGATACTGTCAAGTCAAGTTTTTTTTATTCGTCTGGGTAGGGTAGGCTATACATTTTTTGACACTTAGATATTTCATAGGCACAAATAATTTCAAATATTGATCGGCTTAAGTAAACTGTGTTATTTGCTTATAATAGGTTGAGGTTTTCGCTGATGACCATAACAGTGCCAGCATTAATCACTTGTGGTTTAAATTAGAAAAATGTCGACACAGACAGGCTGTGACAGAGAATTTGAAGGGACTGGGGTATTATACGTTGCCACCATTTCCGCCAATGACATCTGTCACTGCATAATCAACGTTTTTGGAACTACGGTGTTTGAATGCCGCAAGTAGTGAATTGCGACACAGGTAGAATGCTTTCTAGAAGCAGGTGTTACAACGTAGTTGTTTAAGCGCAAGTTGCGTCGTACCATGGTGGTTAAGCAACATCTTTTATCACTAACGTGTTCATCAGCGAAGTGACCTTTGAATGATGTATCCCCGTCAACAGGACATGACTATGTGACTATGTGACTGAACACGTGAAAAAATAGTGTGCTCTGGCTTATATCCAGAAGTGAATTAAACTCCCCACAACTCTACTGGTGTTACACAAAACACCTTGAACAAGAGCTGCACACTGTTCAGCTCGTGTTGACATTGGTTGCTGTATGTATGTATGCATGTACCTGGAGAAGGCATGCAGTAATGAAATTATCACTGACACAGAGAACAAAAAAAACCCTGTCAAAATGAAAAACAGCAGGGAGTTCTGTTTTGTGCCCCTTAGGTTCAGAGAAGTAATTAAATCACTCTCTCTCTTTCTCTCTCTCTCTCCCTTTTCTTTCTCTCCCTCTCTCTTCTCTCCCCGCAGCGTGGTAACGAGCTTGAGTGGCGTGTGGTAGTTGATCATTTAGGTCAGGTGCCTGTGCAGGCCTGCGGCTGCTCTGCTTTGATCTAGTCCTGCAGAGGTGGTGGTGGAAGCCATTAACTGTGTTTGGCATCAGCCCAGGGCCCCGCGTGGCCCCCAGAGGGGTCGTGTAATAACCCCAGAGCCCAACTCTCCAGCTGTGCTCAGCCAGCAGCACTCAAGCCACCAACACAAGCACGACTTTGGCTCTCTCTCCCTCGTTATTGTTGTTGAGTTTGAGGTTTTTTTTCTGGCTTTCTACTATGATATTGACTGTTTTGATTAGGCTATGCTAGTTGAAAAGTGTTGTTTTGCTTGAGTATGTATGCGGTAGAAATGACTTTGGGATTTTGCTTTTCTTGTGAGTCGTCGAAGAGCCCAACATGAAAAAAAAACCACAGACTCTGCAGGTCATTATTTATGATGGTCATTTGTATGTGTGAGTGTGTGTGTGTGTGTGTGTGAGTGTGTGTTTACATATCTAAATGGGTTCTTTGTTATGGCAGCCCAAGAGTGATGAAACTATTTTTGATCACTGCACATATATTACAGCTGTGTGACAATGTGTGGGTGGAGGAGAGGGAGAGGCACGACACCTTCATTTAGCCTGCATTTACTTCCTCTTCTCGGTTTGCTGTTTTGCGACGGGTGTGGAATGTGAACTGCCTTTGGCCCCGGCACCAAGTCGTGTTTGGTTGCCGCTGCTTGATTAAATTATGGAAATCGCGGCAGCCGTCTCAGGCTTTAATCTGCACCATCCCTCGTATTTATGTAAATATCAGCGCGCTCGCAACAAGAGCCGCGTCCCGCTGTGCCCGCTTCACCCTTCACACCGTCAAGACACGCGGTAGAGCCGCTGGCTGCTGGCCCTGTCTGTCCATGAGCAGCCCCTGACGGCCCTCCGCCGAGAGGAGATTGATGTCTGAGCACCTGCAGATGGCCACTGCTGCATTGTTCGCTCAGCCGATAAAAAACACCAATTGGTCTGATGAGCTCTCCAGCTCCTGGTAAAAATGTTATTTGTGCTGTTAATTAAAATGGATGCGCAGCCCACACTGGGGGATAGGGGAGGAGTTGGGGTGGGGGGTGTCAAGGGCTCTTCAGCCAGAGGGCATTATGGTGTGACAGAATAAATGGTGTAAAAAATGCTCTCTCACTCCCCTCTCTCTTCCCCCCTCGCTCACATTGGGGGCTCTTGTTGTTGTCGTGTGACAGCTTGAAACGCAGTCCTTTCCTGCAACCAATACAAATCGATTCCTCCCAAGGACCTGCTATGAGATGACTTCGGTGTCACATTAACCTCTGACGATCTTGCAAATCTTCTCAAGTCCCAAGCCCCCATCACCTGCTCTGCCAGACACCTGAGGGCTCACAGACATCTGGTACCAGAGCAACGGACACCTGAGAGACAGAGAACTTTGCCATATGCAGCGTGACACAAAGCATTTTGAAGCATTTTTCTTTTTTTCAGATGTTTCAGATTTCTAAATGAAGGAAGGAGAAGAAGCAACATTCACTTTGCTTTTTATCCAGTCTACTTGCCATGAGTCTGACACTGAGTTCATTATGTTCATTACGTTACCCCACTGGGTCGGTTGTACAGCAATACGGAGGTAACATGTAGCTGTAATGCTTTTACATGATAGATAGATAGATAGATAGATACTTTATTGATCCCCGAGGGGAAATTCAGGATCACTGTTTAATCACATAATCACTGTTTAGTAACAAAGGCTACCTAAATTCAATTTTAACCAGGGATGTAGTGGTAAAATAAGAGGTGAGTAAACTATGAATTCAGTGATTCACGGTGAGGTTGACTGATCAGCTTTTTTTTTAAAAGCATTCAGAACATGTTTGCTTATGGTGGAGGTTATTATCCAATGTTTATAACAATACCAGTGGTATTAAATGGTTCCTAGAGTGTTGGTGAGTGTGATGTTTGAGTGTTAAAAGTTGCAATTGGTGAATAAACTCTTTTGAGAGGTGGATAAACTCTAATAAGAGGTGGATAAAATCTATTTCTGAAATTTCAGAGGTGGATAAACTGTGTTAACTTGTGCATGGTTTTTCATTTGACGCTAAATGGCCAGAGCTGCTAATCACCTCAGTCTTGTTGCTGACAGATGGCACATTTGGTGACCTACCAAGCGTGTCCCCTCACCAGGGTCACAACATTATGGCCCTACTCCAATGGCACACCGCCACGCAAAACAAAACAAAAACCATGTCACGTTTACTACAGTCAACATCGGGGTGAAATGTCATGAAAAGTCATGGAATATTCTATGATGACATCCTAGAATATCAAAAATAGTCATTGTGTTCCAATGAAAATCCTTGTTCTTTGAATGACCCTTGTATGCAGATCAAAATCACCAAATTAGCAAGCACACTCTGGTCCAAAATACAAGGTTAATTGAACAGACAAAATGTGCAGAGGGAGAAATAGACCATGTTTCCAAAAAAACACAAAGAAGATTGTGTAGCCCAAAGAGGGAACAGATATCCAGAGACGACGCATTTTTACTCAACAAAACAAGCGAGGCACTTAAATGGGGATCTAAAGGAGAAGTCAACAGAGATCCCATCCTACCCTCCTCCAATCTCACAGGACTGCAAACTTATTTCTATTAATTACAAGGGTGTATGCATATGTATGTATGCACACATACAGTATACCCAGAGATATACATAAATAGCCCCCGGACATACATTTATTGTCAGCCATGCATAATATTTCAAGCATTAACGCATTAAAATGCAATGAGCATAAATAATTACATGAATAAAGTGCACCCCCAGATGAGGGCCTTCTATGCCCTTGCTGTAATCCAGCATTGATCCAGCGCGCACAGATTCTGCTGCTTGTGTGGTAGCAAACTGTGACAGATTTAACCTTGAAGATGAAAATAACTGACTAGATGCAGAGTGCAATTTGTCTGAAGTGTGTGTGAGAATTACCGAACACTGAGTAGGCTGAGAGAGAGAGAGAAAGAGATGAAGAGAGAGAGAAAGAGAGAGAGAGAAATAGATAGAAGAGAGGAGAAAGGGATAAACATATCGAGACAGACAGACAAAAAAAGATAGATAGATAGATAGATAGATACTTTATTGATCCCCAAGGGGAAACTCAAGATACAGAGAGTTTTCAATCTTTCATATTTCTGTTTTTGCATTTTTACTGTTAAATCATTTCATAATGCACTTATCTGTTTTTAAATGTCTCACGTGTCTGTTATTTTATTTGCTCATTTGTAAAGGAGAGTGAGAGACAGAGAGGGGTAAGAAGAAGAAGTAGGAGGAGGAGGAGGAAGATGATGAGGAGGAGGAGGAGGAAGAGGAGGAGGAGGATAAGGAGGAGGGGAAGGAGACTTGTGAAGAGAGGGGACATTTTAAAAGAGAGAAGATCTACGTCTGGAGCTGTTACAGCATTTAAACCTCCCATTTAGTTCCACTTCCAGTTAATTATGAATGTCTGTTTTAATGAAGACTTGCATTAATCTTTATTTGAAGTCTAAAACACTTGCACTTTATCTTATGCCATTTCAAAGTCACCTTTCAATTATGCTGAATCATGAACTATAATACCATGGTATGGGTCCAATAACAGTGACATTTATTCATTTTGGCCACTGGAAAGAATTCATATGTTCACACATTAAATACTATATGTCCATATATGTATGTACTGTATGTATGTATGTATAGTATATATATATATATATATATATATGGACATACTGTATACAACATGTGTGGTGTGTGTGTGTGTGTGTGTGTGTGTCTGTGGGCGTTGATGGTGGACGTTGTATCTAAAAGTATAAATACAAAGCGGAATACAAAGGCTTTTGTTAAGTTCAGAGCAAAACAGTAGTCTCTACAGCGCGCCGAGGACAGAGCTCAACATTGTGCTCAACCAAGATGTGCAAGTTAGCTGAGCGTGCCGCACCTGCCCTGCACCTGTGTCTTACTTGACACCGTGTTGAGGATACAGCGACAAGCTTATGTGTCGCGGCTCATGACAGTGTTAAAAATGGGATTCAGAGTGCAGTGGAGCTGTTGTGTTTTTTATCTGAAGACCCTGTAAGATTGCACCTTTACAGCCCGATGGTGTTTTAAGGCCCCAACGTCGTCTTCCAGGCAGCGCTGCATGGAAGGCTCTAGGGTTAGGCAAGGGTTTAGGGTTAGGTGCCTTGAAGTTGACGGTCGCAGCGCTACCTTGAAGTCGACGGTGGGGGCTCAAAACACCATCGAGCACCTTTCCATTGAGTATTTGAAATGGCTCTCTGAAATGGATCACTGTTCTCCTGCTGCTGTTGTTGGAGTCACTTTTCTCTTCATTTACTAAGTTCTCACTCTCCGGTTTATTATTCCAGCTTTCCCCATGTCCATCCTCTCTTGGCCCTCATCTGTCATCGCTATGAGAGCTTGGCTGACCAGGATCAATTCACTCGTGTGCATCCCACCCCATGGAGTCTCACCCCCCCTCTCCATGTTCTGTGATGAAACCGTGCAGCTGGGGTAGACACTGGCTCTGAACGGGAGCAGAATCGGCGTGCACCTCTGGCCTACATGTTGGGTTTGAGGCTGACCGGGGGAAGGGAGGAATAGATTCACTTTGAGGCTGACCGGGAGGAATAGATTCACTTCGAGGCTGACCGGGGGAAGGGAGGAATAGATTCACTTTGAGGCTGACCGGGGGAAGGGAGGAATAGAGCGAATGGTGAAAGGACGACTCTGCGCCGTGTACGACCCTGACATGGCGCAGGTGCGGCGCATTCCACACCGCAACTAGGGGCCAAATCCATGCCGTGGATGATGCTGTGTGTGGAACTCTCAGGCAGGTGTTTTCTTCTCTCTGTCTCTCTCTCTCTCTCTCTCTCTCTCTCTCTCCTTCCTCTGAGGGAGCGTTCCCAGCACAGTCTGGCTTTCTGGTCCGCTGCTCCCCAGACGCTAAGCTTACCTGTCTGTCTGGAAGGTTTCAAGTGATCTCAGATGAAGTCTGGGAGCACTAAAGAAAAAAGGGGAAAACACTTCAGAGTGCACCCCCACCCCTGCTCTGCAGACACAGACACACACACACTAAAACTCACACACATGCACATACACACTGAAAAACACACACACACTGAAACATACACAGACACACATGTGCAGTCACGGCACACAAAGTCTGGATAAAGTGTATATGAACACTACTGAGTCATTCACTTACATGTATTGAGTGAAAAATAATATATTGTGCCTTTTTGTGGGTGTGAGAGGAAGGGTTTATGTAAATTATTATTGTCACATAATCATCTGTATCTGGTCCATTAATCACAGTGCTAGCGATCCCTCCTGCCTTCACAGCATAGGGTGTTATGCTTCACGTTGTTAGGCCGGTGTTATACTCACGGTGTTCTTCACAGTGTTAGGATGGTGTTATACTTCACAGTGTTCTTCACAGTGTTAGGCCGGGGTTATCCTCTACGGTGTTAGGCCGGTGTTATCTTTCACAGTGTTAGGCCGGGGTTATCCTTCACGGTGTTAGGCCGGTGTTATCCTTCACGGTGTTAGGCCGGTGTTAAACTTCACAGTGTATGTGATGCTTCACATGTCTGAGAGTATGCTAGGGTTCATTAGGATCAGAGTGACATACATTTCTTCATCAGAGGGTGCAAAGTATAATCAAAGCCAAAGCATTTGATGCCAGCCATGCCGTGAAATGTTCAGATGATTTTACCCCTTTGCCTAGGCTTTATTAATCAAATGAAGCTTTGTTCTGAATTATGTTGTTATTATTGTATGATGAAACAAGAAGTGTCAAGAAGTGTCTACTAAATGTAATGTAAAAGAAACAGCATGATCATAAGGTTTTCTTATACATAACAGATCCAAAAGTGTCATGAACGCTATGAACACTAAAAACAAGTCATAAACGTTTATGACATAAACACTTCTTTCACTCACTTCTGTCAAGTGTCATTTGGTTCTTGTCATGACAAGTTAGTGTTAGGGTTAGTGTTAGGGTTATAACAGTGTCATGTCACTCTTATGTAGAAACCTAAAGTAAAGTGTTACCAGAATTTCTTATAAATGTATAACAGATCCAGAAGTAGAATTGATACCCCTTTATTTTGGTCTAGCATTATTGAAGCACCTTTGTTGTCTCTTGAGTAATAGACCAGAGTCATCATAATTTTCATGTACAGTAATTAACATAAATGATCAAGTCAAGTCAAGTCAGTTTTATTTAGTATAGCGCATTTAACATGCACAAAGTGCAACCCAAAGCGCTCCACATACAACACATTGACAAAAAACAAAAGACAATAAGACAAAAAATGCCAGACGGAGTGGCGTAGTCGCCAGAGTTGACACCAGATGACAAAAAGATTTAAAAAATAACAAACACAAAGGATGCCGGACGGAGCGGCGTAGTCGCCAGCGTTCCCGTGACACTAAGACATACAAGACAGACAACACAGAAAATTGAAAATAAATAAATAAAATAATAATAATTACGTTAAAATTAGTCCAATTTCCAACCGGCTGAAAAAGTGACTTTTATTTACAGTTCTAATCCGTAAAACAGGACGGCTCCAGAGTGAGTGAATCACAGGAAGTGGCAGGTTGTTTAGTCTGATCATGTTATTTTCACCTTCTGCTGGCCCTTCTCAAGTTCAAAGGCACCACGAAGGCTTTGTAGTGCGGGCATATCGAAAAACAAAAAGTGCCGTCGCTGGTGGGCAAAACAAATCAAGATGCAACTTTGATGCACACAGATGCACAGATGCACACATGCCCACTCGGTATGTGAAGTTTGACTTTTGGCTGAAAATAAAACAGAGATAAACAAACAAACAGGAACAAACACTGAAATATTCCTGTAATGACTTTAATGTGTGGGGGAAGGCATATGGAAATTCTTAGATAAAAATGGAGGTCTTCTCTTGGGAATATAACCTCCATAACCACATTCCTGCAGCATGCCGATTCTCATACTAATCACAGGTGTGATAGGGGCTTTTCATCTCTCTCTCTGTGAGTGTGTGTATGTGTGTGTGTGTGTGTGCATGTGTGGCATGACCATATTTATGTTGCCATGGCATTTTATTTTCAACCGAGCTGGGTTTTATTTGAGGAGTAATGACACATCGTTCATTTCAAATTGACCTGCCACCTTTTTGTTTGTTTATTTATTTACTTGTGATGCCAGCGTGAGTTTGTGAGAAAAAGCAACCGTGATCAGGCGTTGTCCATTCAGTAGGGAGGTGGCAACCGTGATCAGGCGTTGCCCACTCAGTAGGGAGGGTGGCAACCGTGATCAGGCGTTGCCCACTCAGTAGGAAGGGTGGCAAGTGGAATGAATTACAACATAATGTTGAGTCATAATGACACAACCCCTCTTTCACACACACACAGGCACACATAAACACCCGCATGCACTCACACACACACTCACAGACACACACACACACAAAAACCTGCATACAAACACCCACACGCTCTCTCTCACACATACACACACCCACAAGTACATACACTCACAGACACACACACACACTTCACTGACTTAATCCTGCATGGAATCCTGCCGCCTCTCCTGGAACACAGGACCTCCTGCGGTTCATTTTTTATTTAACACATTTGCCGCTGTGCACAGGGAATGTGAGGAGCTCGTCTGAACAGGTCTTCCGAATTCTGCTGAGGTCTACTTTCCCCTTTCACTGACCCCGAAGCTCACACTGGCCTCCTAAAGCTCCACGGACTTACACACACACACACCTCTCAGTCTTATCATAGCTCACACCTGTGTCAATCTCTCTCCTTTCTCAACATCAAGGCAGACGGACGAATCCTCAGAGAATGACTGTGAGAGAGATGTGAGAGACTGAATACAATATTACAGGTGTAAACATTTGACTTCAAAGTCAGTGTCGTAGCATATTGTTTGTAACAAAGCTGGCAAAATCAGAGAATAACCTTGCTGAAGTGCAGGCACTTCATATTAGGGAGCTGGTGACTTGATGCGCTAGCAAACCGCAATTACACCTACTTATCTGTTGCTCTGTGAGGAGAAGACCACCATTACAAAACTGTAATTGTTGTCTGAAATGTGAGGGTGAGAAAGTGAGCACTTTGAATAGGAGAGTCAAGTTAATGAATAGCTCAAATTGATTTAAAACTGCAGCAACTTGCAAAGGCCAAGTATTGCACAGTGAACGAACACACACACACACACAATTACTCACACACATGTCTCCTGTCTTTACACCAGGGTCAATGGCTCCCTCCTGGTTCCTCCCTGACCCTCCCTTTTCTGGGCACGAATGCCTGTCATGCCCTTCCTGCCCACTCTACCCAGCTATTGCTTTTTCCTCTGGTTTCTACTCCCTCCGTTTAACCTCAGTCTTCTGCCTTCACTTCCCATCTCCCCTCTCCCCTTTCATTCTTTTTTTACTTGTTCTTTTCTTTCCCAGGTTCCCTTGTTTTTTATCACTCTTTGCAGCTATCCACAAACTTTGGACGGCCCAGCGCTAACACAGACAAATGGCCGGTGCCACGCCAACGGGAGCAATCTGCTCGCCAGTCTGTCGGAGGGGCAAGAAGACAAATGCATTCCCCTCACGGGGGGGGGGGCAGTGCAGCAGAAGTTTGAGAGAGATAGGTGCTGGTGGTGCTCACCTCTGTGAACACAAAGGATGGTATGGTTTTGTCAGGGGCCTTTGGGCAAGTAGTCAGTACAGAATGTGTTTTTTCTTTGCTTGAGCTACTTCAGTTGCTGTGGGCCAACATCCATCTGTCTGTCTGTCTGTCTGTCAGTCTATCTATCAATCTACCATTCCATCCTTCCCTCCATTCGTCCTTCATATTACATGTTCAGGCCAGGGTTGTGCACAATTCAATTCATTGCAATTCTGCTTCCTGTTTGCTACCTCTATTGAAATTCAAGAATTTAATTGGAATTTAAGAGCCAGTTTCAATTAAATTCTGGAATTTTGCACAAGCCTGGTTCAGGCACACACACACACAGACCTGTATTGACATATTTAGTTTGTGTGTAGCGATGGTAGGCCCAGAGTATTTAAGAGAGGTTAGAGGTCACTCAAACAGAGTAATCATTCACTAATTATAACCCTTGTCAGGTCACAAGTGTCCCTTCCCTTGAAAGTCTCCACACCCCCGAAACGACCCTGCCTGCTGTCTTGTTTGTCGAGTCGTTTTCCGAAGGCTTCCCTGACGTCTCCGGGGTAACCTGGCCTCCCTGGTGGCAGTGGGCACCTGGCACCTGCCTTCTGGTGTCCGTGTCCATCCACACCTGCGTGTGTGTGTGTGTGTGTGTGTGTGTGTGTGTATGTATGCCTCCGGGGAAGCTTTAAAGGTTGCCAGGGGGCTGTCACATCAATATGAGACAACACTGATGATACCCACAGGACACAGCATGGAGCAGATGCTCCCCAAACACTGCCCCCCTACCACACACACACACACTCCTTAGACCTGACCCCCCCCCCCCCCACACACACACACACACACACAGTCACACACACAGACAGCCCCTACCCCCACACTCAATGCACTCTATCTCTCCAACACACACACACGCACACACACACGCATACACTCTTTCACACACTTTCGTGCAGGAGAGACCTGTGCTAAGTTAGAGGGAAGGTTGTAAATGAGGAGTAAGTTGTGGTAGTGAGATGAGCAATCAGACGAGCAGTTGTGTTGCTGTCTTTGGTGTGGGCACCCAGATAGCAATGTCCTTTGGGCCGGATCCGCATAAAAGCCTTTAGATCCGCCTGTAGCGGACATACGGTATCTGACTGTGGGCCAGATCTGCTCCTGATAGAGGTTTCAGCTCTGCTAGTAATGCTGTTTTATCACCGGTTAACAGATTTGTCCCAGGTCCGATTTCCGCAACTCAACTGGAAGTCAGGAAATGCGTTTAAAATACAAAACACTGATTTGGCCCAAACCTGTGATACAGATATGAGCCGAAGGACCATTTTTTCACAGCAGATCCAGGTGGTAATGATATTAATTAAGGTGCTGATTCTGCTAAATTGACTGTCCTTTCCCTACTTCATTGTCAACTGGCTGCTAAAGAAAAAAAAAGGTATTTTGGAATGGCACAAATTTAGAAACCATGGGGGTGCACTATGTTCCCATGGCCACTTCATTTCTACAGTAAGGCCGGAAAAGAAGATATAGTTGTCTCAATATTGATCATATGCTCGTTTCATTATTTTTATTATTACCTAGCAGTGGTAAAATTAGTGTTGTTTGTGTCAGATCAAACAGTGCTATGAGACAACCCCATATTCGTGCCACGCATGCAGAAGTCCAAGCAGTAACGTTAATCAAGGATCTTTGGTTTGCTCACATTTTTTGACATGATTTGCCAGCCTGGGGTTGGACTAGGACACAGCCCAACTTTTCAAGGTAGGCTATCTGCTTTTTATCTCTGTTGGTTTATTCAGAGACAACAACAAGCAGCCGAGCGATTGATAACTTTAGGCTACTGTAAGTTTATACTATTATTTTCCAGCAATATAGGCTACTAGCTTAGCTTGAGCAAAACAGCCATCACAATAACTAGCCTATTTTGAAAAAAAAACAAAAAAAACAGTGATAACGCTAACAGGATCACTGATGATAAAAAAACAAGTGTAATTGTGACTTAGCCTATTTTCAAAAAGGAATAAATGGCTAACTGTTAATGTTTATTTTGTGTTGTTTCAGATTGACCATGGAGATGACTGAGACAGCCTGAATATTGATGGGAACACGATGGAATTAACACGACTTAAACTTTGTCTGGGATTGCACTTCTACAGCCAGGTTGTTGAATAAAAAAAATAATAAGACACTTATGTGTAAAGTTGTGTTTGTAGCCTAGCTTATGTTTATTAGTTGAGCTGTTGGGAAAACGTTACGAACTTTAGCCTGGGTGAACCTATAACGAACCTGTTAGCAAATGTGTAGCAAACGGATTTTTCAGGATAATTAATTACCAATCACATTTCACATGTCAAATAAAGCCAGCTGATATCTGATAAACGGGTCCGTACCACACACAATAAGCGGACCCGTATTGCATATGATAAGCAGATCTGGAACACGTCAGTAACACAGACTATCATACGGAACTGGGCCAGTCTTAGCCCTTATTGGAACCAGATCCGTCAAACGGATCCAGACCAGTTTTGGACCGATGTGCGTTTGGACGCCGGATCAGGTCAATTATGCAGATCCGTACCGGACGTTGTGGTAGTTGTGGCCCAGTTCCGTCCCAGTGTATGTTTGCTATCTGGGCAGTGACAGACATGATAATGAGATAGCTGTGTCAGGACTTGGACCGCAAAGCACTGGCTTTTTATAAATCATGTCTGGAGGATGACAACTTCAGTCATGCCAGACTAAAGACTTAATAGGGAGAAGAACAGTAGAAATAGACTTGGCTGGTGAATTCTAGACAAACTCACAAAATGGTGGCTGCAAGGAAACACACATTTTCACTGTTCAAAACCACTCTGATAAAATAATAAAAGAGACCCATTTCACACTTCCATGCAAGGAAGAAATGTCTAGACCGAACGGATGACAACAAGGACAACCCTTCCCCACAGAGTTTTTAGGTTTTTTAAATATTTATACTTCAGACACAGCATGTCTGCCAGGGAATGATCTGCAGGGTAAATGCAGTCTGTAAATAACTTGGAGTAATTTAATTTGCTCCATTTAAGTATATGTCTATATGCACAAGAAATAAGACACAACACAAGAAAACACAAGAAAACAGAAAAAGCAAAAACAAAAAACAACATTTGCTAACACTTTACTTGACGGGTGAGTTCATAACACATTCATAGCAGCTGTCATAAACTGCACATAAAGCATTCGGCTGGACATTCCAGAAGCAATGAGAGATGCATGAATGAAAGATGAGAAATCATCTGCAAAGGTTACATCATAAAACAAATACATTTTTATGAAACAAAAATGATTTGCTTGACCATGACTCAGATGTGTAAGAGGTTTGGACCAAAAACAGCAATGCTGCTTTGCGACTTTGGACTTTTATTTTGACAAGCTCTCGTCGTTCTGTCTTCCACATTCATGAAAGGTTTGGTATGAATGTTGAGTCATGTCTCATTAAACAGTCATGAATGCTTTATGTGCAGGTTATGACAGCTGCTATGAATGTGTTATGAACTCACCCGTCAAGTAAAGTGTTACCCAACATTTATTAGCACAGTTAAATAACATGTTGTTCTTTACATTATGCATTTGAAGTAATGTGAGAGTTAGGTTGAGGGTTGAGGTCATTAACATGTGCAGTACATAAGACATACAGTATACTTTGAACCTGTAGTGTGTAGGAGAGCTGAGGAGAGTGACTTGAGTCCAGGTATCAACCCATCCTTGCCGTTATAGATAACATATCCATTCTCCCTTTAAGAGGGACCTGGGAAGCCTACACTTCACAAGCCAGAAGGCCGCTAATCTACAATTAAATACCATGAGATTTTAATGATAATGCTGGCTAGCTGTTAATTAGCTCCAAACATTAACATTAATGCTGTGGCTCAAGCATCTTTCAGATCCTGATTTATTCCCGCTGGGAGTCTGTGCTTTGTGTATCTATAAATAATAAACCAGGCCCTGTCTCGCAACAGCATGGGGAAAAAAAGAACACTTTTACACCTGAATACATTAGCCTAAAAAGACCATTAGCGGCACATTGATGAAGTCAATTTGAATTATTTTTGCGACTGGTGTATGTGTCCTCCATGGGTTTGTTTTTGTTTGTCGCTTCAAAAGAAGCTGAAGCATCAGAGGTGCCCCACGCTAAGTATAGTTACTTCATTGGCTCATTTACCAGTTCATCAAAACACAATCATTGCTTATGTAGTTCTTTGTTTATCATGAAATATGAAGGCAAGAGAGGGAGAAACAAGGAAGTTTGTCCGGTTCAGGTTGCACAGCACAGAGATTTGATGTCAACCTGCTTTTCCTGACGTGACAGCAGCGAGCAACAGAAACCAGGAAGAAATACCAATCAGAAAGGGTCAGAGGAGCTGAAGAACGGCCATAAATAAATCATCTACTTCCTGTGCACACACACAGCTTGATGTGGCTTAAGGGATTGAATGCTAAATCAAAGCCCAGGCACACATGAACACACATGGCTTCGGCGACTGGCATATTAACATTAAACAAAGGCCTATTAAACGTCTCCACACACACTGTCTGAACATATACCTTAATGGTTTATGTTCATCCAATATTTAATAAATGTCGCAGAGATGCCGAGGGCGAAGGAATGGCAGGAATGGCAAGGTGGCTGATTTTCCTGTCATGAGCTTGTCATCCATTTTTAGCTATGTGTGTGAGTCGTCTTTAGGGAGGAACAAGCTTTTACTGAGAGGATGCCTATAAGATTTTTGACGAGCAATTATTTGACACCCATTTCTTGTGCATGCTTCAGCTACACAACCACATGTGTAGCGCATGATGAGACAGTCAAACAGGGAGAAAGGGATTCCCCTGATACAAAGCGGACACTCCGAGAAAAGACACACTAGATAGCAGATGACAGAGGGATAGAGTCGCTGCATTGCAGCCAGATCGTGGCCAAGTTTGTTTCAAACCCACCTGCCATCTCGGTCTTGTGGGCAGACCCGGTGGCAGACACAAATTCACGGACGGGCATTGCACCTTTCCAGGGGGCACAGGAACTTAAATTGATCACGGTAGTTTAAACTTACACTTGACAAAACATTCTAATATGAAAATGTAGATGCAATTGTTGTAAAATGTTGCAGCTCCTTTAAGAAAGCCCCATGCGCAGGGATGGAGAGAGAGCAAGCGAGAGGGGATATGTGTGTTAGAACTGAGATGCGTGTGGAAAAAGTAGATGTGTTGTTGAGACTGGAGCTAGTCATATTCAAAATCAATCCACGACTCCACGGTGGTCTGTTCACAAAAATTAATGCACTACGAGGTTTAAACGGTCCTCCGCTTCGCGTCGGGGCCGTTTTACAACCTCGACCGTACATTAACTTCTGTGAACAGACCACCGTGTCGTCCATTATCCCTTACATATTTGTTTTAAATTCGGATGGGGTTCAGTTTGTTTCTAAACACAATGGTTTCAATGAGTTACATGTTTACTTAACTGTTCAATGTATGCTGTCAACAGAATTCACCCTCATTTCCCCAATGTTGATGACAAATTTGTCTGGTAGCTAATTAGATGTTAACTAGGGGACTGTTAACTAAACTTCACCCTGTACACATCTGACTTCTGCTACAACACCGAGTCATGCCACATGCAGAAGTTTTCTGATGATACTGCAATTGTGGGGTGTATCAGGAACGGGCAGGAGGAGGAGTACAGGAGCCTGGTGGAGGACTTTGTGTAATGGTGCAAACTCAATCATCTTCAACTTAACACTTCAAAGACCAAGGAGATGGTGGTGGATTTCCGCAGGTCTAAGCCCACTCTGCTACCAGTCCACATTGATGGGGTCGATGTGGAGGTGGTTAGCACCTACAAGTATCTGGGTCTCCACCTGGACAATAAACTGGACTGGTCAGCCAACACTGATGCACTCTACAAGAAAGGGCAGAGCAGGCTGTACTTCCTAAGGAGGCTGCGGTCCTTCAGTGTGTGCAGTAAGCTCCTCAGGATGTTCTACCAGTCTGTTGTTGCCAGCATCCTCTTCTATGCAGTAGTATGTTGGGGAGAAAGCACAAGGAAGAAGGATGCGGGGCGAATTGACAGGCTGGTAAGGAAAGCTGGCTCTGTAGTGGGAGCTGAACTGGAGTGCATCACTTCACTATCTGACAAAAGGACCCTGAACAAACTGATCAACATCTTGGACAATGAGTGTCACCCACTCCACAGCACTATTGTTAAGCAGAAGAGCCTGATCAGCTGGAGACTTCGCTCACTGCCTTGCACAACTGACAGACTGAGAAAGTCATTTGTCCCCAGGGCCATTGAACTGTTCAATGCCTCACTTAAGGGAAGAGGAGAGATAGACTTATCTGCATAGTCTGTCTGCCTCTTCACCCCCTCCATGTTTGGATACTGTCTGTCCACTAGCCACTTTTACCACTGTCTTTATGCCTCACTGTTTGCGTGCTATATTA
Source organism: Alosa sapidissima (assembly GCF_018492685.1). Lineage (NCBI taxonomy): Eukaryota > Metazoa > Chordata > Actinopteri > Clupeiformes > Clupeidae > Alosa > Alosa sapidissima. The sequence goes on along the minus strand of NC_055971.1, from coordinate 27,704,565 downwards.
GCACATTAGCACACATGCATACCCCCCCCCCCCCCCTTCCATGCCACAGCCGAACTGTGGCCACACTTATACATTTTTTTAAATAGTTAAATATATAGATATATAGACTTTACTTTATTTCTGCATTGTTGCACTCATTTGCACTCACCATTACCACTATCACCATTGCACTACCACCATGACACTCATTCACACAGAGCACCTTAGCGCACCTTACCATACCTTACTATGCACAGAGAATCACAGGCTCAGTCCCTGCCTCAGTCATTGCAAGCGCCTCTGATTGATTAATCACCACTATGTGGATACTGTTTTTAGAATTGATTTAGATTAAGTGTTAGTTAGTATAATTTGTATTTTTGTAATTTGTATTTTAGTATATTTGTATATATTGTATTTAAGTGTCAGTTAGTATAATTTGTATTTTAGTATATTTAGCATATTCTTTATCTTCTACTGTCCTTATTGCTTAGTTGTGTTTTAATATTATATACTTTAATTACTCTTTCTGCTCTTAAAGAATGTGTTGTCTGTATGCTGCCGGGACCTTGAATTTCCCCTGGGGATCAATAAAGTATCTATCTATCTATCTATCTATCTATCTAACTAGCTAACTTCATCTGCAGAGTAACATAGCCATTCTAGTGAATGTAGGGAAGAACCGGGACGAATGAAACATTTCTTAATTAAACGTAATTTACAAAGACATCGTAAAACACTGAAAGTTAATATTTTGTCAGTAGCAACCTAAATCTATCCTCTGTCAAATACAGTTGCAATTACAGCTCTGAACAAAACCGTTCAAGAGTTATTTAAGTAGAAGTCGAACATGCGTTTTGTTTCATTCGTCCCTCCTGGCTGGGAGAAATGAAACAGCATGGGGGACGAATGAAGCATACAGCTTAAATTATGTAAACTTCCCACAATTTCAATATTTGACAACATATCATGAATGGTACTTCAAGTATGTGTTATTTTAGATAGATTGCTGCTGGGCTATATGTCTTGGTTCATGTCTGTTAACAACTCATTGCCTTCATGTTGAAGCGCATATCTCCCGATTATGGAAATAGCATGCACTATGCCATTAATATAGCTAGAATAATGCATGTTTGGAATAAATTTCATGTGAGAATAAATTATGGTGCAACTTACAGTATGAGTATGTAGTAGTGTCATGGCATAAGGCTTAGCTTCTTAAACCGAGCTAAACAGTCTGGCCAATGAAAACAGTTCTACAAGGAGTCCACCCAAGATAGTTCTGGCAGTCCAACTGGAATCACCAAAACATGGAAACTTAATGTTACCCATAACCCCACTGACACACAGATAACTCTCAGTCTCAGTATTTTGCTGTTTATTGATATTTGCTAAAACATTTAATCTTGTTAAGGTGTTTTTTATACTCACACAGATGCAACTCCATCAGGTTACATTCTGGAATCGAACACTTTCCCCATAGATTGGGGATTTATACACCAGTTTGGGGGCGGTAACCACGATTATGACTAGATGCCAAACATATCTATTGCACATACACACAGGCAAATCTCTTTAGACACAATTATGTGTTTCAAATGTGTTCATTTTTTTATGTTGGGTAGCATGAGCTTAGTTTGTTTGCCCTGACATGAAACACACACCATTGAAAAAGAATTGTAGATTTTATTGAGATGCCACACATTTGGCAATAACAACTAATAATGAAAAAGCGAATTCCCCCCTGCTAGGATTATGTCCTCCGTTAATCCTAACAACATGAGCCTGGTGCATTGCGATGAAGCTCGCATAACATAAAGTGGGGTCCAGAAAATGACTGGGGGTTAGGAAAGCAGAGTGTCAGTGACGCCAGTCCATTTTAAAATATAATGGGTCTATAAGGGCAAATGGAGCCACCTACACATCTAACCATTACTGTTTAATTATATGTTTTAAATCATTATGATTAGATATAGGTTTTAAAGAAATTCTCAGAAGCAGCAAGTCATGACATTTTTAATCGATTACTTAATAATGTAATTCCTACAGTGAATCATAAGCGATAAAACATTACACAAGAGTTACTATGAAATACCACACAAAGCTTAAATATCAGCTTATTAAATAGAATCAGCCCCATAACTGTCACAGCTAAACGAATGGCCCAAAGGCATCAAATGCTGAAAATGCATTTCCTATTACAGTAGGCCTACTCAGTCCAGTAGAGCTCAGTACTGCGTGCTGGCTGTGTGGCAAACGTTAACTGATTAATTCCTCAGCAAGAGGAGATGATGGACAGCAACAGGCGAGGGAGATCACTTCCCCGTGTCACAGGCCATTGTTCTCTCAGACAGGAGGGATCTCTTAGCCCGGGCAGAATATTAATTGGTGAACTCTGTGGTTGTTCCTGTTACCTGCAGCCTCAGCCTCACACACACGCTCCCGGCGCCATCTCATCTTTGTGTGAAGTGGCACATGGAAGCATAGGGCTCATCAGAAAGGTGTGTGATGCCGCCTGCCACCATGAATATTTCATGAGCACATGCGATCTGCTAATAGACAGTGGGTTTAAGTAATTCTACTGTACTTGCGTGTGTGTGTGTGTGTGCTGCCCCAGCTATGAAATGCATGTAAATGTCGTGTTAAGAAGAAACCACCAGAGTCACGCACGCTGTGCTGCCTGATGGTCCAGTTTGACAGATGGGTCAGTCAAGGTCATGTGTCAAGGTCAGGCAGAGTCGGACACAACTGACTAACTGTGCTTTTGTCTGTCTGTATATTATATCGATGTATGTATTGTTTCTTACAAAGAATGTTTGAACAGCAGTAGCCTACCCAATATTTACCAACAAATATAGTATCCTCTTAAAGGAATACACCACCCCTAGGTGAAATTGGGTCACTCCCCGCAGTCCCTAGAGTTGGATGAGTGAGCCAAATATGGAAGATTACACGATAGACGAAGATGATGACCAAGATCCAAGACCCTACCTTTTCGAACCTGAGTTCACTGAAGAGGAGTTGCGAGCTTTGGATCTGGGAAGAGAGGACGTTGCGACTAGTCAAGGCGAGTCGGATGAGAGAACGAGAGCAAACACAAACTGGTGGTGTGAGTGTGTAATCTTGTGGTGTGAGTGTGTAATCTTCCATATTCATCGCCATTAGAACTCTTAGAGAAAGCCCACATGTCAGTGTCAGCCTAGTAGCAGAGAACTTGGTAGTCACGCTGGTGTATTGCCGGAAGTTGAGGGTTTACAGATGCTGCGTGATGTCTTTACGCCTGACAGCGGTGCTTTGCCGGTGCTATGCCCGAAAATAGTTCCAAATCTAAATTGGTCTAGTAAATCCCTTCGTGTTAATTTGCATTGATATTTGTACTCGATGTGAATGTACAGGTTACGAGAAATAATTATAAAAAATCTTGAGTTATTTGATTCACTTTTGCAATGACATGCTATCTGATATCGCCGGATTACAGCGACTACGCTAAGATAAAGCTAACCGGGCCGTTTCTAGATTAGGACAATGGCTGGGTCGGCTATAAAACGCTTTGGCTCACTCATCCAACTCTAGGGACTGCGGGGAGTGACCCAATTTCACCTAGGGGTGGCATATTCCTTTAACCGTTATGTGATTAGCATTTTAAGAAGTAGGAAGAAGGAAGTATGCACATACTGTAGATGTACATAAAGCACCTCCTCTATAAGCCTTTCCTGTATCCTAACCATTTCTAAAGTATCACTTTGTGTGTCAATGTGCAACTTGCTTTGTTACATGGTTTGTCCAACTCTATTGCATAGCACAGTTAGCTTGGAAAATCCAGACCCTGGAAATCTAGAAAGATTAAGGTTCTGGCCATGACTAATGTAATGGCCCAACTCGAGGGGCGGCACCAAGCATGCATTTGAAAATCTCACTGCACGCAATTGGATAACACTACGACCAATGTTTACTGACTGATTCCAGACTTCGACGCAATTGGATAACACTACAACCAATGTTTACTGACTGATTCGTTGCAGTGCTGTTGTCAACTGTTTAGCTCGCCTCTGGCCCGCCTATATCAGATACACCGATGTGATTTGTTGGCCCACGATACAAGGGACATAAGTAATGAGCATCATTGCTCATCACCAGAGTATCTCGCTGAGCAAATTCAAATTGTGCTCCTGCGAGACCTCTGGATTTCCAGGGTATAGCACAGTAGCAAAGTAACAAAGACATGAACAGGGTACTGAGTATAGCCAGCGCCTTCGTTAACTTTGGTTCATTCATGCCCTGAAGTCAAATACACTTTAACTCCCACAAAGAGAGACGTAAGAGACATATTATTCATGTGCTGGAGTTTCCAGCTCTAATTGCACCTAGAAATACCTTTTTGGAGGGGGCTGAGCAAGGGAGGAGGCAGCAGTACCTGCAGTCCAAGTCCAGAAATAGTCTTATACTTGATCCTCTCACCTCTGCACAGCCCTGAGGATAGACAGCTTCGTTGTGGAGAGAGAGAGAGAGGATGACTCAGTCAATTAAAAGTGTGAGTCTGTAGAAGGACTGTCTGCTGCGGACGGTACAGGTTAGTGATGGGGGACTTAAGCCAGCACTTTGGGTTTCCACTTTGCACTTCCACTTTGTTATTGTGAAGCCACCCAATATAGACCCTTTCAACAATAAAAACAAAAACAATGCTTGAACGTTCTATTTGGTCCCCAATCTACTTCCTCTGCATTAAGATAACATATGGAATGTTAAAATGGAAGCCTTGTGGGGCCAACTATGATGCTGATAATGGAACTCTCTTGAAAGGGTCTAAATGAGTCTGCAGCTGAGACTGCAGTGATGCTTGCTATGCTTTTTCAGAAAACATAGCAAGCATGGAAATGGAGTAAATGAGTAGGCAGAAGCATAGTGAATGTTTTTTTTTTTTTTTTCTGCCTAACTTTTCAGTACGGAAGACGTAGGAGGTATATGTGTTTCAGATGTGTACAGAATCACCACGCAAAGGGTTGAGAAGGCAGGATATGAACAACAAACTGCACCTCTCACACTCACCCAGGAATAGACTCCTCTTGCAGTATGTACAAGAACACAAGCAGCCTGGTAAGTAAATAAATAAAAAAATAAATAAAAAAACTGAAGTAGAACGGTGGCATACCAGCTTCACATCTGGGCAAGATCTGTCTCTGCTCTACGTGCTGTTCACGGATCATTAGCAGCCGTGTGGAAGGCAGACAGCTATAGCTACTCCTGTGTGTTGTGTTCAGCCACTGATGGTGGTGACGGCGGGACCAGCCTGACTCTCATCTGGGCTACTGCCAGCAGTAAGCCAGACATTACATTTGTTCATTTGGCAGACGCTTTTATCCAAAGAGACTTATATCAGCTATATTCCAAGGGATTAAATTGTCCCGGGAGCAACTCAGGGTTAAGTGCCTGCCTTACTCAAGGGCACAACGGTGGAAGCTGGGAATTGAACCCACAACTTTCAGACTACTGCACGCTAGCCCAGCTCCTTAACCACTACACTACCACCGCCCTGTTATTACATGTATTTATTAATTTGGCAGATGCTTTTATCCAAACCGACTTACAGCAGTATTGCAACCGTTGGTTCAGCGTCCATGTTTGTTTATTTAAACAAAACATGTTACAAACTGTTTGTGTCTGTGTGTAATTGTGTACAGTGTAATATAATTGGCTCATTCATTCACTCCCTCACTCTCCACCTTAAGCTGGTGTGTGGTGAGCATTCTGGCGCATAATGGGTGCCATGCATCACCCAGATGAGTGCTACACTTTGGTGGTGGTTAGTGAGATTCCCTCTTCACAGAAAAAGTGTTTTGGGTGCCTTCAAAAGAGCTATATCAATGTGTGTGTGTGTGTTCGCAAACGTTCAGAGTGAACAAAAATCAATTTGAAAAAGTTCACAAACATTTGCCTTTGTTCGTTATTTTGGAAAAACCACTGCCACTGTGTACCCTAGCAGCAGCTGGGTTTGGGATGAGTCTGGCCCTTATCTGGGGAACTGAGCCAGATTTCAACCGTACACAAGCCAGATCTCCACCAAAGTCATGTCACACGGGGGCATATCATGTGGAAAGACTTGTGTCAGGTGAGGCCAATTTGATACAGACACATGCACACATACACATGAACACACACACACACACACAAACACACACTCACTGATGTGGTTGACTGGGTCCTCGTTCTCTCTAAAGCCAAAGGCATGCATCATCAAACAGTAGAGATTGTGTATCGGCCCACCTGAGATTGACTTAACCAGCTTTGGATGGGACTCCATGGCAACCAATCGACCTCTCTCTCTTAGGGTGAGAAAGCTCTGAAAAGCATCAGAAAACTCACACCTGCTTAAAAAACTGAATCATCAGGAAACAAACGGAAACAAGGCACAAAGGACAAACACAAGTGAAAGAAAAAACTGTGTCTCAGTGGGAGTATACAGTTATGGCAAATATTCTAACTTTGCACTTAGAGTATGTCCATTAAATAATGACATGATATTATATAATAATAATATGTCACAATAATAATGACATAATATCCTAAAATCCACCTTTCAAACGAGCCATAGTATGTGTCCATAGCTATAACATAGAATACGCTGTGTCTCTACAAAAATCATCAACAACAATCTAGATTGCTGGCACTCTGGGCCAAAGCTTCCGAAAACAGCGCGGCATTTAAAGTGTTCAAATGGTTTTTCATAGCAAAGCAGGATGTTGTCACAACATTAGGGTCTGTTATGATGCATCTGCAGCCTGCATTGTGTTTCAGTGTCCAGTCCATCTGTCGGCTCGAACTCCCAAACGTGCTGTCCCTCGGATTGGGAGTCAGATATGCTAGCTAGTAGGCTAATTAGCACTCTGTGGCAAGCATGTGCCTTTACTCACTGCACTGCTAGCGTATGTTATTGTATACCTGTATACTATTCTCTGTAGTGATGAGTAGTTTCACTTTTGACCTAGTCTGGGAAAACCCAGACGAACCTGTTAGTGAATCTGAATTTGCTCTGCAGGTTAGTCTGGTAAGGAGGCCATTGATGACCGTTTCCAATGTTCCAAAAACCCAGGCACCAATCACAATCACTAATCTGGCATGGGGCGGGGTTTATATTAAGACAGACATAGCTGTGCATTCAAAACAACTGATGGCAACAGGGTTAAACAGATGTGGACGTGCGCTTTCTTTGGAACTAAGTAAACTGCATTTAAAGCATTTGTTTTATTTCATTGCTGCACTTCTGAAACAATTTGGTAAGAATTGAATGCAACAATTTTATTTTATTTTCACTGCTAGTTGCACCCCTGGAAGTTGTAAGTCAACGATGCCTTTCTAGACCCACTCTCAATCTCAACTGAGATACGATTTGGTGTCATAAAGGCTACGTTTAACCAAGTAAGAATAGAGGCTGTTTGGCCCAACCAACTCCTGTCAATCGCCTAAGGTGAATTCTGACAGAGTAGACTGTGCATGATGATCTCCTTCAGTTATCCTGTTGTGTTTGGTGTGAAGCGATCATCCTCACACAACTACTTCCTGCCTTGGCACACACACACACACACACACACTTTATCTATGACAGGCAAAAGTGAAGCTACCACGCATGTGCTTATGAGTTTATGTTTTGGCCCAGTGACCAGTGGCCAAAAGCCCGGTTTCATCTCCTCTTCCTTGCGCCGAAGTTTGGGGCTTAATCAGGTCTCCGCCTGCATGAGAATCTGTCAAAGTGTTAAGTAAGCACGCTGCAAGCAAGCACGCCTGCTCTGCTCTGCCAGACCACAGTCAATGTGTGGACGGATTCCAGCATGACTCAGCGCTTCTCCATGCATCTCCCAGCATGCACTGGGGACTCGCCGTCGAGCTCGCATTCCCACCGGTGATGCCGGCAGCAAGTTTTACATCTCAGAGTCCAGAGCGCTGAGTTGGAGAGGCTTTAAAAATACTCTGTGTGTGTGCTTGCTTAAGGGGTATTTCAGCATGTCCTGGTGCTTAAATGGTGCTTTCATTAGAGTAATATGTGGCAATTGATCAGATTAGAATATTATTTGATTATTTGTATAAATGATTTCATTATTTAAGCACATACACACACACATATATATTATAAAAAATAATATATATATAGTAAAAGTCATTAGGCAATATTTCAGAATTGATCATGATCTAATCAATGCTTGTATACTGTGATTACACAGAAACACTACATGGATATGACTTTAAAAGCTATGCGTGATATGATATCATAACTGAACATCCGTAAGATGAGGATTGTATCCCGCTGAATGACACTGACCGATAAAACATATTTACTGTATTTACTTCTTCCATCATCTGGCACATAATTCTGTTGGTAACTGTGACATATAATCTTACTTATTAAGATTACAAGATTATTATGTGGAACTGTCATAAAAAAATCACCTGTAACTGTGTTCATCATCAGAAATGAGCAATTTTTAACATTACCATCTCAGCATGTAGGAACATTTTCAGTTCAGTAAAACTGCTGTCTCTTTTACCCCCGTATTACTTTCCCGGTTACTGGCGACTACTCTGCTTGTGGTGCGACAGAGAACATCACAGAGACGTTAGCATCACAAAGGCTCCCTATGTACCAATAGTGAGGTCTAACAATGGCCTCCGCCGAGCATTGTTCCCCCTGAACCTGAGGAAACAGCAGACTCCCGCAAACAAACCCGGTAGTGGGCAGTGGCGGTGGGCGTGACGGGGGAAAACACTTAATAAGAAAGCCAAGTGGGAGTGTGAACACAAGAACACCAACAGAGACACAGAGCAGAGCAGAGGCTTGCCCAAGGAGCCACGCTAGACAGAGGGCGCAAGGTGTCAGTGCTGTTTCATTCTCCAAGGGACCCAGCCAGGGGAGGGGAGCGCTCTTTTGTCACGAAAAACTGAGACATTTTTATATTTCTCAAGGTCCCAGGGAAGCAGCTCTGTGCACAAATAGCCTAGTTTGTAAAAGTGGGTTGAAGTGAAATTCAGGTGATTATTATATAAAGCAACTGTGTTTGTTGTGTGATTTATGTAACAGCTGGAGTGCAAAGTGGGGTTACTTTCAGACTGATAGAACATACGCTATATATTTATTCACAAAAAGGGGTGCATTTTCTGAACATTGTATTAACCACCAAGTGCCTTCTTTCAGAAGCAGTGAAATTTTAAGCAATTTTAACACAGCTTAGATAAACCAATTATGGAAACACTAAACCAGAAAACCATCCCTGGAACAGACAAGAGGAGCCGCAGAAGAAAAATACATGAATAAATTATGATGGATGATGGATAATGACACGAAAAGCATAACTAACTAGAAATGCAATTCCGAGGAATTACACGAGGGGATGCAATCTGCTGGTTAGGGTGTTGGTGGGGCTGTTAAGCTTGATGCTAGCTGGTTGGTAGGGTAATTGTGATACCTGCAAAAGTGCTTTTGGAGTAACCAAATTTGAATCTTGTGTGACATGGCATTCTTGAGATATCACACTCAAGGTGTTTTTGACCTTGACAGTTGACCTTCAACCTCCAACATCAACTCACTTCATCTTTGAGTCCATAAAAACACTCGTACCAAATTTGAAGCATGTAGGTCAAGCCGTTCTGGAGATATAATGCTGAATGCATGAGATATGGCTGGGCCTTTTATTTTGACACACAGGAAACACTTTAACAGGATGTGTAGTTCAGGTAGAGCTAGATTGTATGCTTAGAGGCTGAGACAGTTGGAGTCCTTACAGGTGACACCTGTGCCAGTGTTCTGATTAGCCTGGGAACTGCTCTGAGAACTACTTAATGAGCGCAGCTGGCTCTATTATGACATCACAGCCCCCATTCAAGTCTATGGGGGAAAAATACACTTTTAATTACAAATATCTCAAAAAGTATAAACTTCTCAAAAATGAAAAACGGATAGGACGGTAAAGCCTTGGAAAATCTACGAAACGGTGTTTCAACCAAATTTGTACGTTAAGCGGTTTGAGCTGAATGGCGCGCACAAAAAGGTAAAAAGAAAAATAAGAAGAAGTCCCCGGATTTCAATTTTAGGGGATGCATCCCCTCTAATAATAAGAAGTCTCCGGATTTCAATAGAGGGGATGCATCCCCTCTAAAAATCCTCTACCTCCTGAAACATCTCGATATTCTGTACAGGCAGGCATATACCAGGGCCAGAATAGTCTGATTCTGCCCACCTGCAGCCCCTTGCTATTCCACTCATGGACAGACGGAGGTCCATTCAGGTTTGTATTAGGCAGAAATTACGCCGACTTCTACCATCATTGGATCCATTCTCTGTACGGGAGTCCGGAGACAGGGCCCTGGCACAGTGATTCAGAGCTTTGCTGAATGCCGAGACAGTTATAAACAGACGGCGAAGACGGACATTTGTCTCCGTCAGAGACCAGGCACCGTGTCCTCCGAGAGCCGTTGTTAGACGTCTCT